>NC_037682.1:12301532-12399136 GCF_003255815.1 Theropithecus gelada | reverse complement strand
TTTTTCTTTTTCTTTTCTTTTTTTTTTTTTTTTTTTTTTGAGACGGAATTTCGCTCTTGTTACCCAGGCTGGAGTGCAATGACACGGTCTCAGCTCACCACAACCTCTGCCTCCGGGTTTAAGCCATGCTCCTGCCTCAGCCTCCCAAGTAGCTGGGGTTACAGGCGCCTATCACCACGCCTGGCTAATTTTTGTATTTTTAGTAGAGATGGGGTTTCACCGTGTTGACCAGGCTGATCTCAAACTCCTGACCTCAGGTGATCTGCCCGCCTCAGCCACCCAAAGTGCTGGGATTAAACTTTTCTTTTTTAAAAAAGTGTGGTTAACCATTTTAGTCATTTGAAGTGCACAGTTCAGTGGCATTAAATAAGCATATTTACATTGTTAGGTAACCATCACCGCCATCAGTTCTCATCTTCTCCAAATTGAAATTCCACATCCATTAAACACTCACTCCTCATTCTCCCACCCCTCAGCCCCTGGCAGGCACCATTCTACTTTCTGTCTCTGAATTTGACCTCTCCAAGGACCTCCTGTATATGGAATCATACAGTATTTGTCCCCTGGTGACTGGCCTGTTTCCCTTAGCATGATGTCTTCAAAGTTCACCCACATTGTAGCATGTGTCAGAATTTCCTCCCTTTTCAAGGCTGAGTAATATTCCATAGCATGGATAGACCAGGTGGTGTGGATCCATTCATTCGTCATGAGATCTTCAGGTTGTTTCTACCTTTTTTCCCATGTGAATAGAGCTGCTATGAACACAGGGTGTACAAAATGCAAGCTTTTGAGTCAAAGCCTTTTTCTGTCACTCTTACCTAGCTGTGACAAATATACAGGGCCCAGGGCTGTGTGGGGCATGTGGCAACAGCACCTATTGTAGGGACTCCTGCAGGGTGGAGGCTTGTGGCTTGGCCCCTCTTGCCACAGCTTCTCTGGGTTGTCCATTGGCTGTTGAAATGGCAGCCCGAGACATATGTTCCCTCCAGAGTGGCTGGTGGCTGAATCCTTTCCCTGTGCTCTTGGTCAACAGTCGAAGATCATTGAGGACTTCCGGGCCCTGAAGAAGACAGCTGAGGACATGAACCTGTTCAAGACCAACCACGTGTTCTTCCTCCTCCTCCTGGCCCACATCATTGCCTTGGAGAGCATCGCGTGGTTCACTGTCTTTTACTTTGGCAATGGCTGGATTCCTACCCTCATCACAGCCTTTGTCCTTGCTACCTCTCAGGTGAGGCGTGACACCCTCACCTCTGCCAGCTAACAGAGGCCTGGTGCCTGTTTGCTGAGGCTGTGACAGCTTGTGTGACCCTGTCTCCCCAGGCCCAAGCTGGATGGCTGCAACACGACTATGGCCACCTGTCTGTCTACAGGAAACCCAAGTGGAACCACCTCGTCCACAAGTTCGTCATTGGCCACTTAAAGGTAAATGTCAGCAGCCCTGGGCATCTGTCCTGTTGGACAGCAGTTGAGACAGAGGGACCAGGATTCCTCTCTGCTCAGTGCTCTGAGGCTGCAGGGTGACAAGGCAGGTGTGCCTATGCTGTGGGCCATGGTGACTCTCTATTCTGCTGGCTTCCTGAGCCCCGTCTCTGGATCAGTTCCGACCCATGAAGACACAGTGTACTGCTCACTGTGAAGACAGGCACACCCTTTCTTGTCTGTTGGCTCAGCGGGTTGTATTGTTTGATGTTCCTTAGCTAAGGACTCATCTAACAAATCTGTTTTCATTTGGGGACAGTAAAGTAGCAGTTTTTTTTTTTTTTTTGAGACAGAGTCCTGCTTTTGTCACCCAAGCTGGAGTGCGATGGTGTGATCTTGGCTCACTGCAACCTCCACCTCCAGGTTCAAGCAATTCTCCTGCCTCAGCCTCCCGAGTAGCTGGGATTACAGGCACCTGCCACCATGACCAACTAATTTTTGTATTTTTAGTAGAGATGGAGTTTTGCCATGTTGGCCAGGCCGGTCTCGAACTCCTGACCTTGTGATCCACCTGCCTTGGCCTCCCAAAGTGCTGGGATCACAGGCATGAGCCACCGTGCCCAGCCAGTAGCAGTCTCTTTTGATGAGTTGGTATGCTTCCTTTCACTGGGGATATGAGCTCTTTAATACATTGTGCTGGGTCTAGTGGCACACACCTGTAATCCTAGCCACCTGGGAGGCTGAAGCAGGAGAATTGCCTGAGCCCAGGAGTTTGAGACCAGCCTGGGCAACATAGTGAGACCCCCATCTCTAAAAAAAAAAAAAAGAAAGAAAGAAACACATTATGTTCCTCTCTTCCCCTCAGAAGCCAAGAGGTACAAAGCAGCATTTGAAACAGCAACTATCTTTAGTCTGCGTTTTTGGTGCACCCATTCTTTCCTTCCTCATCTGGCATTTATGCTTTTATCTTTATTTTAGCCTTCTGTTATATATGAGTCCTTTATGTTAAGCCACTTCAAATACTCTTTGGAAATAAGCATGGTACAAAAAGTAAATGTCATCCTGTAAGGCCTCAGATAGGGGACACCAAACTATGGAATGATCAACTGGCCCAAAGGACAAAAGCCGTTAGAAGCGCAGGAGTTAAGGAAGTTCCACTCTCACCTCCGCCTAGATGAGGAAGCAGACCACAGAGGCTCAGCACGTTTGTAGAAAGACGAGCTGGAATTGCCAATGGCCTTGTTCTGATCTGATAGGCATTATCTCCTCAGTTTTGAAAATGAATCTTTGCCGACTTGCTCTCTGAAATAGACCGTCCCCATCCCAGCCCAACCTAACAGTACCTGCTTCCTGAGAAAAGCGGGGTCCTAAAGACTCCATCCCTCCACACCCTGGCAAGGGAACAGCTTCATGTCGAGTGTAGCTTATCCCCTCTTCCACCCAGACCACAACGGGGCCCTTGGCTTGCCAGCTGCAGATCCCATTGGCGGCCAACCACCCCTGAGCTGGTCACCAGTTTCGCAGCGAGCAGCTTGCCTGGCCCTGAGCCTGAAGTGGCCTGAGAACCTGGTCTCTGTCCAGAATCTCAGGGGCAAAGGGAGAGGGTGCACATAGTGCAGTGCTTTGTTTCATTTTATACTCTTCTCTGTTGGATCAAACCCTCCTCAGTATGGCAAAGTAACATTTAACTCCTGACCCATGTTAGCCCTCACACACTTAACAAAGATGGGCTGTGTCCTGCTTCCAGATTCTGGGCAGGGGCCAGGCAGGGGGGACCGTTCCTATCCAATGGCCCTCGGTCCTTGAGGGGCCCCAGAGCACAGCTCTTGCGTCAGGTGGGGGATGGGGCCAGGAGAGAGGACTGGTCTCTATGTAGAACGTGGATGACAGCAAATAGGGTCCTTGGGTTTGGGGATGTGGGCTCCACTCATGGCCCACAGCCCCCACTGGCTATGTCCTTGGTGCTGTGTCACAGAGCCAGGCCAAGGACATGGACATGCGGCTCACTCAGGGGTGCCCCAGAGTAGGGAGGTCAAGCTTGCTCAAAATTGGCTCCAACACTCAGCAGGTGCACAACCATGGAGAAAAATCTTGTAGGTCTGTGTCTCTTCCCATCACTGGGAAAAAGGGAACTGGCTGCAGGGAGGTCCTCCAGGGCCTTGCCAACTCAGATGTCTTATCACAAGCTGGAGAGACCTGTAAGTAGGTTACCAGGGGCTGTGAGAGGCTGGGACCCCCTTCTTCCTGTTAGCTGCACTGCTAATGGGATTTCCTGGGAGTTCTCCACATCCTGACCTTCTGTTTGCCTTCAGCCCGTGTCACGCCCAGCAGACATTTCTTCCAGAGTATGATCTTTTACAAATATTATTTTGAGGTTAAAACTCTTTCATAGTTCAGCACTGTACTTAGGATAAAATGCAAACTTCGACCAGGCACAGTGGCTCACGCCTATAACCTCAGCGCTTTGGGAGATCAAGGCGGGAGGATCGCTTGAAGCCAGGAGTTTGTGACCAGCCTGGGCCACATAGCAAGACCCTGTCTCTACTAAAAATAAAAAAATTAGCCAGGAGTGGTGGTGCATGCTTGTAGTCCCAGCTACTGGGGCGGCTGAGGTGGGAGGATGGCTTGAGCCTGGGATTTGAAGGCTGCAGTGAGCTGTGATGGTACCACTGCACTCCAGCGTGGATGACAGAGTGAGACGCTATCTCTAAATAAACAAATGCAAGCTGAAAGGCCCAGTGCCATCTGGGCGCTGCATCTGTAATGGACATCACCAGCCTTTCTGCAGCCTCATCTCAGGCCACCAGGGCCAGGATTAGAGTAAAGCAAGTAAGACATTCGCCTAGGGTATAAAATCTAACGGGACACCAGACAAATTCAGTTTTCAAGAAAAATTATGTTTTAATGCAACGTGGTTTGGTTTTATTTTTTTGAGATGGAGTTTCACTCTTGTCACCCAGGCTGGAGTGCAATGGCGTGATCTCAGCTCACTGAAACCTCCGTCTCCCAGGTTCAAGTGATTCTCCTGCCTCAGCCTCCCAAGTAGCTGGGATTACAGGTGTGTGCCACCACGCCCAGCTAATTTTTTTGTATATTCAGTAGAGACGGGGTTTCCCCATGTTGGCCAAACTGGTCTTGAACTCCTGACCTAAGGTGATCCACCTGCCTCAGCCTCCCAAAGTGCTGAGATTACAGGCATGAGCCACGGTGCCTGGCCTGCAATTTGTTTTTTTAAAAAAACAAAATTAATGCAAAAACAATCCACAATGAACAAAATATCAAAATTTTAAATAAAGATCAGGATGAACTGAGGCAAATGGAAAAGCATGCACCCCTCTATACATGTTCGTGTGTCAATTTTTAATGGATGGTTTTTTTTCCAGAGCATTAAAGTAGTTGAAAAAATATTTAACAATGAAGAAGTTGATGTATTAAAAGTCATAACGTTCTAAGTGTAAATGCTTTATTTATACCAAAACAGAGTTTATTATACTTTTGCTTCATTTGAATGTAATAAAAAATCAGTTGGCCGGGCGCGGTGGCTCAAGCCTGTAATCCCAGCACTTTGGGAGGCCGAGACGGGCGGATCATGAGTTCAGGAGATCGAGACCATCCTGGCTAACACGGTGAAACCCCGTCTCTACTAAAATACAAAAAAAATTAGCTGGGCGAGGTGGCGGGCACCTGTAGTCCCAGCTACTCGGAGGCTGAGGCAGGAGAATGGTGTGAACCCGGGAGGCGGGGCTTGCAGTGAGCTGAGATCCGGCCACTGCACTTCAGCCTGGGCAACAGAGCCAGACTCCGTCTCAAAAAAAAAAAAAAAAAAAATCAGTTAAGGCTGGGCACGTTGGCTCGGCCGGGTGTGGTGGCTCAAGCCTGTAATCCCAGCACTTTGGGAGGCTGAGGCAGGTAGATCACTTAAGGTCAGGAGTTCGAGACCAGCCTGGCCAACATGGTGAAACCCTGTCTCTACTAAAAATGCAAAAATTAGCCAGGCGAGATGGCGCGCCTGTAATCCCGGTGCTTGGGAGGCTGAGACAGGAGAATCACTTGAACCAGGGAGGTGGAGGTTGCAGTGAGCAGAGATTGTGCCACTGCACTCCAGCCTGGGCAACAGAGTGAGGCTCTATCTCAAAAATTAAAAATAAAATTAAAAATTATTTAAGCTAATCGCTTGGTTAACAGAAACCATCAAACTCAGCAATTCTTTCCACTGAAAATGAAATGAGGCCAGGTGCGGTGACCTGTAGTCCCAGCACTTTGGGAGGTCGAGGCAGGCAGATCACAAGGTCAGAAGATCGAGACCATCCTGACTAACACGGTGAAACCCTGTCTCTACTAAAAATACAAAAAATTAGCTGGGCGTGGTGGTGGTCGCCTGTAGTCCCAGCTACTCGGGAGGCTGAGGCAGGAGAATACTTGAACCCGGGAGGTAGAGGTTGCAGTGAGCTGAGACCGCACCACTGCACTCTAGGCTGGGCGACAGAGCCAGACTCCATCTCAAAAAAAAAAAAAGAAGAAAATGAAATGAGGCAAAAAGTAGACTTTGAAAATATTATCGATGAATTTGCTTCCATTGAAGCCAGGAGTGCTTTTTTTTTTTTTTTTTTTTTTTTTGCCTCAGTCTCTGATATGGCTCCGCCTAGCACTGCTGGTCACAGTTATACCAAGGAGCTTTCCTCTGGCTTCTGGAACATTCCACACTCCCCCTTCCCCTCCCAGGGCCTCCCCTAGGCTCTTCCCTCTGTCAGGAAAGCACCCCTCACTCTGCCTGGCCAACTTCTCCAGCTGCGTGGACACTTAGCTTTCCTGGCTCCAGCTCAGTTTGGATTTGGTGTGATGACGCCAGACCCTCCCTCGCAGCTCCCTGAGGACAAGAGCTTTGTCTCTTGGTTCACCTCCCAGGCAGAGCATGGCAGCTGGCTTAGGGTAGGCAATATCTGCACCACATTCTGGAAACTAGGAGCTGGCCATTGTTCCAGGACAAGGGGGGCTTCCCGGTGCTCGGAAGGAGGGGCTCTTGAAGAACAAGCAGGGCTTCACCTGGCGAAGAAGAATGGAAGAGAAGCCAGGTGCGGTGGCTCACGCCTGTAATCCCA
This sequence comes from Theropithecus gelada, assembly GCF_003255815.1. Lineage (NCBI taxonomy): Eukaryota > Metazoa > Chordata > Mammalia > Primates > Cercopithecidae > Theropithecus > Theropithecus gelada. Next base: position 12,392,615 of record NC_037682.1, on the reverse strand, counting down.
GCACTTTGGGAGGCCGAGGTGGGTGGATCACCTGGGTTCAGGAGTTCGAGACCAGCCTGGCCAACATGGTGAAACTCCATCTCTACTAAAACTATAAAAATTAGCCGGGCATGGTGGCGGGCGCCTGTAATCCCAGCTACTCGGAAGGCTGAGGCGGGAGAATCGCTTGAACCTGGGAGGCGGAGGTTGCAGTGAGGTGAGATCGTACCACTGCACTCCAGCCTGGGTGACAAGAGCGAAATTCCATCTCAAAATGAAAAAAAGAATGGAAGAGAATCACAGCAGAGGAGTAGCATGAACAAAAAATGCTTTCATTACATCTCATCCCGAGTCCAGGGAGAGCCGGGACTGCCCCACCTCACTGGCTCCTTGTTGTCGGCCCGTCTTGCTTTCCTCCATCTATTTGCTCAATAAACATCTCTGGGTTGGTATCCTCCAAACATCAAGCTTGCTCGTTTCATGCCTTGCTCCTCGGTTTCTTTGTGCCAGAGATTTTTCCATTTGATTCTTCCCAGGAATTTTGTTCCTTTTGACAACAAACACAAATGCATCATTTGATTCTTCAAGCCTCTAAGCTTTCTTTTTCTTTCTTTCTTTCTTTTTTTTTTTGAGACGGACTCTTGCTCTGTTGCCCAGGCTAAAGTGCCGTTGGTGCGATCTTGGCTCACTGCAGCCTCCGCCTCCTGGGTTCACAGGATTCTCCTGCCTCAGACTCCTGAGTAGTTGGGATTATAGGTACCCGCCACCACACCCAGATAATTTTTGTAGTTTTAGTAGAGATGGTTTCTCCATGTTGGCCAGGCTGGTCTGGAACTCCTGACCTCAAGTGATCCACCCACCTCGGCCTCCCAAAGTGAAGACTCTAAGCTTTCACTCTGACTTTTTTTTTTTTTTTCTCTCTCTCTTTCTCTCATGGGTTTTGAGGCCTGCCTGTTTCCAGGGGCCTGAGGTCACTGCAAAGGTCGCAGCTGTCCATTGCTGTTCCCACCCGTGGCTATTTGTCCATAGACCGTGTTTGTGCCAAAAGCATCTCCCAAGTGAAATGTTTGTTTAGCAGATAGGCATTTTTTGCAGACCCTTAGCCAAAGCATTGATCTGGCAAGAGCTCACCAGAATAGTCGTGATGCTAAAGGGTCAGGAAAGTGTGTTTTCTTTCGTCTGTCGCTGGGCAACTGCTGAGGGCCATGCCTCTGAGCTGAGGAGATGGAAATCTGCAGCCTCAAAAGAAATATCCATGTTATGCATCTTGTCTCATGGGATCCTATTTGAGTATTAGAAACAGGAAAGTTCTTTTTGTTCATGTTAGCAGTTTTTTGTTAAGCCCTCCCTTCAGCCTTCCTGGTGTGACATGAATCTCAGGACCCACCCTCAGCATAGCAGCACAACTGCAATCTCCAAATGCTTTATTGAGATACAGTTATCCCGTTCCTCTGTCACCCAGGCTGGAGTGCAGTGGTGTGATCTCTGCCTCCCCAGTTCAAGTGATTCTCCTGCCTCAGCCTGCCGAGTAGCTGGGATTACAGGCGCCTACAACCACGCCCGGCTAATTTTTGTATTTTTAGTAGGGACAGGGTTTCACCATGTTGCCCAGGCTGGTCTTTTTAACTCCTGACCTCAAGTGATCCACCCGCCTCTGCCTCTCAAAGTGCTGGGATTACAGGTGTGAGCCACTGCGCCCAGCCAGTTTTCCCATTTAAAGTAGACAAATCAATGACTTTTAGTATATTCACGGATTTATGCAACCATTGTCATAGTCAATTTTAGAGCGTCTTCACTATGCTCAAAAGAAATCCCAGGTTTCTTAGCCATCACATCCCAACCCCCTCACTCCCTCCCCTACCCCAATCCTAGCCCTACACAACTGCTCAACTTTCTGTCTCTATAGATTTGCCTATTCTGGACATTTCATGTCGGTGGAATCATGCGATATGTGGTCTTTTGTGGCTCCTTCCTTCCCTTAGCATGTTTTCCAGGCTCATCCGTGTTGTAGCAAGTGTCAGTGATTCGTTCTGTTTTATGGCACAGCCAAACAATATTCCATCGTGTGGCTAATCTGCACTTCATTCACCCACTCATCTGTTGATGGACACTTGTGTTGTTTTTGCTCTTCTGGTTCTTTTGAAGAATGCTGCTATGAACCTCCTCTATGAGTTAGTGTGTGGACATGTTTTCATTTCTCTTGGATATACACTCAGGAGGGAGATTTCTGGGCCACATAGCAGGGACCAGTTCTCTCTATCCCTGAAACCCCGGCTTCACCTCGCACAGCTCTGGCTCCACACTTGGTGGCGGAGAGGCAGAGACCAGCTCCCACACCTGCTGGAGCGTTCATTATGTGGTCCCACAGCAGCACGCCTCACCCGCCATCATTGTCTTATGATCGGGGAAACGGAAGCCTAGAGAGATAAAGTGACTTCACTCCATCTGGGGCTGGCCCATGCTCTGAGCTCAGTCATGGCAGGGCTGGATTCTGACCTTGTGGGGGCCTGAGATGCTGTCCCTGAGAGTTGAAGGTGCTGGGAACTGCTCGTAAGCAGGGCCTGTCACAGGTGAGCTTGGTTCTCTGGTGGCCTGTATGGGTCATCCCAACCCCTCTCTCCCCACAGGGTGCCTCTGCCAACTGGTGGAATCATCGCCACTTCCAGCACCACGCCAAGCCTAACATCTTCCACAAGGATCCCGATGTGAACATGCTGCATGTGTTTGTCCTGGGCGAATGGCAGCCCATTGAGGTACAACTAAGGGGATGGTGTTGACATAGGAAGTGTTTGGCCTGGGTGAATGGCAGCCCACTGAGGTATGACTAAGGGGGTGGTGTTGACCTAGGAAGTGTTTGGTCTGGGTGAATGGCAGCCCACTGGGGTATGACTAAGGGGATGGTGTTGACCTAGGAAGTGTTTGGCCTGAGCAGGGAGCCGGGAAGGAAGCCTAGAGGGCCAACGTTCAGCCAGCCAGGTCTGCATCTCCTGCTACACAGACACCTCTCCTAGGTACCCTGAATTGTTCCGGCTGGAATGTATGTGGAATGGCCTCACCTGTAAATACGGGACTCAGCTCCTCATTAGAATGGTAGATGCCTCCCGCCCGCCCTTAGGCCAGGAAGAGCATTTTCTGGCTTGTTTCTTCCCAGGGTAGAGGGAAATCTTGTTCCAGTTCAGCAGGAAGGCAGGATTTCAGGGGCTCAAGCTTGGTTGCCAACCGACTAGCTCATGTTGAGAAAACCTTATTCAGAGAATCATCATCCTGTACACTGGGAGGAGCCTCAACATGGCTTGGTCCAATCTGCTTCACCAGTGGATGTGAAATTGAAGGTTGGCGAGAGGATGGAACACATTCACGGTCAAGTAATTTATTTGTTTTTTTCTGAGATGGAGTCTTGCTCTGTTGCCCAGAGCGGGAGTGCAATGGCGCAATCTTGGCTCACTGCAACCTCCACCTCCTGGGTTCAAGCAGTTCTCCTACCTCAGCCTCCCAAGTAGCTGGGATTACAGACATGCACCACCATGCCGACTAATTTTTATATTTTTAGTAGAGATAGGGTTTCACCATGGCCAGGCTGGTTTTGAACTCCTGACCTCATGATCCGCCTGCCTCGGCTTCCCAAAGTGCTGGTATTACAGGCATGAGCCACCGCACCCAACCGAGAGAGTCATGTAATTTAGTGGCCAGTCTAGGGTGAGGCCCCAGACCTTATGATTGCTAGGCCATTGCCTTCCATTTACTACACCATCTTATTTTCATATTAATTCATTGTATTACTACAAATATAGAACACACTTGGTATAAACTTTTAAGCAGCATAGAAATATCCAGAATTAAGACATGAGTCTCAGCCTGGGCAACACAGCAAGACCCCGTCTCTAAAAAATCCAGGCATGGTAGCATGTGCCTAGTCTCAGTTATTGGGGAGGCTGAGGTGGGAGGATCCCTTGAGCTGAGCCCAGGAGGTTGAGGCTACAGTGAGCTATGATCACACCGCTGCACTCCAGCCTGGGTAACAGAGCAAAGCCCTGTCTCAAAAAAAAAAAAAAAAAAGTGAGTCTCTCAAACCTCCTCTTTGCCCCAAATTTTATGCCCTTGAGGGTAACCACTGTTAACAAGATGCTATATAGTCTTCTAGATATTTTTATGTATGTATAAACATGCATATATCTGTTTCTTTACAAACAAAAATTTTAGGCCAGCTGTAGTGGCTCACACCTGTAATCCCAGTGCTTTGGGAGGCTGAAGTGGGAGGATTGCTTGAGCCTAGGAGTTCAAGACCAGCCTGGGCCACAAAGTGAGACCCCATCTCTGCAAAAAATACAAAAGATTAGCCAGGTGTAGTGTTGTGCGTCTGTGGTCCCACGTGCAGGGGAGGCTGAGGTAGGGGAATCACTTGAGCCTGGGAGCTCACGGCTGCAATGAGCTATGATTGTACCACGGCACTCTAGCGGGGACAGAAGAGCAAGATTCTGTCTCAAAAACAAAAAAAGAAAAAAGAAAAAAGTTCTACCTTGTATCCTGCAACTTGCCACCTCTACGAATGTGGATGCCCTTCCCCACCAGTTCATGTAGCCAGGTCTCATCTCCCTCTAGCCATATAGTATTCTGTTGTATTTCTGAACCATAACAGGACCTATATTATTTTATAAGGCAGAAAAATTGAGTGTTAGTCATTCATAATTTCTTTCTTTCTTTTTTTATCTTTCTTTTTTTCTTTTATTTATTTATTTATTTTTTTGAGACAGAGTCTCACTGTCTTGCACAGGCTGGAGTGCAGTGGCGCGATCTTGGCTCACTGCAACCTCCGCCTCCCAGGTTCAAGTGATTCTCCTGCCTCAGCCTCCTGAGTAGCTGGGATTACAGGTGCACACCACCACGCCTGGCTAATTTTCTCATTTTTAGTAGAGACGGGGTTTCACCATGCTGGCCAGGCTGGTCTTGAACTCCTGACCTCGTGATCCACCTGCCTCAGACTCCCAAAGTGCTGGGATTACGGGTGTGAGCCATCGTGCTCGGCCCATAATTTCTTTTGAAGTAAAGCCCCAACAATGCATCCCACAAAAAATGTTCTTATTTAATACATTCTTTTTTTTTTTTATGTAGAGCCTCTATCTCAGGGCCTAATTTACAAGAAAAAAAATAAATATATTCGCTGCTTTTTGAAAATACATTAATAATGAAAATGAAGGTTTAGAAGATCCTTGTGGCTTTTATGCAGATCTCAGGAGCCACAAAGCCATGCATAGAGTAGGGTTCAATCAGCATTTGCCAAGCGAGGCCAATTTTCTCTCACTAAGGAGTGGCGCCCTGAGTGAAGTAGTATTCCCGACAGCGTTGGCGCCTAAGGCTTGGAACGAGGCGAAGAGACAGCCTGGTTCCCCAGTTCTGGTTTGTATGCCCTCTTCTTATTTCATTTCCACCCGTGAGGCGATCTGAGCAGTAACATGGATTTTTCTGTAACATGGCCAATTCGCAGGAAATTAGCCACAGTTCTGTACTTTGGAAGCCTCTCTAAGCTGCCAGGGATTCTATTTTCTGCCAAAGTACAGGCTATTGTTATTCTTCTAGGAAACCGTTTGCCAGCTTTAATTAGAGGTGTCTAGATAACGGAACTGGTGAACTTGAGGTCTTCTGATAAGTGGGGACAAAGGCTGTATCAGGGAGGCTTTGTGGTGTAGAGCTGTTGGCTGTCCTGACAGATGTTCTCTGTGTCTCTAACAAAGAAAGTCTAGTCCCGCCAGCTGCACTGGCACGAAGGCGTCTTTCTTGTGTGTGGTGGCCAGAGAAGCCTCTCCTTTCCCAACATCTTCTCACCCCTGACACTTCTGGAATGCTGGCTCTGGGGCAGGAGATGGGGGTGGGAGGCTGTGAGGATCTGGTTGGCCAGTTACCAGTGGCATTTGGAAGTCCCCAGTCAGTGCCGCAGTGTTCTGGAAATCCCCTCTCTCACTCATGGGGAAAGGACTGGTGCTTCCCGGGTTCCTGGTTTTTGGCCTGTGCTGGGTCTCACAGGACCCGGCTGCCCTGGAGGGAACTCTGGTCTCTTGATGGTGACGGTGGGTCTGATGGGACTTGTCACATGCCAGTCCCACACACCACAGCAGGGCCAGGTGGGGCGGCCAGGCCTCAGGGTCTCAAGCCGCTATCCCAGTCTCCAGAGCAAGGACACTGGCCAGAGCTCCTATCTCTGGGGACAGATGAGCAAAGCAGCCCAGCCAGGCGGCTCCAGCACGTGGAACTGTGAATAGCATGTGCTCGGCAGTAGAGCCCTTTCCCTCGTTTTCTGCCTTTTGGTCTTATTGATGCTGTCCAGGAGGATTCTTTTTGTCATATGTAGCAAAGTATATTCACTTCCCGCAGAGATTCATTTCTTGTGTGCTTAGAAAGTTCTTCATACATATGATTTTCAGTTCTTTAAGGTTTCGTGTTTCAATCTTTAACTTCTGCCAAACGGGGTATGGGTAGGATGATGTTCGGCTTTCACTCTTCTCCAGAGTCGGCCAGGTTTCCCGGCAGCCCCATGAGGTGGCATTGCTTCTCCATTTGAGGCAGTGAGTGCTCCTGAGCCCGGGCTTGGCCTGGGCTGGGCTGTCTGTCATCTCCCAGGCCACCGTCTGGATGACTTGGGAGCCACACTCACTCATTCATCCTTGGCACTTAACTCATTGGAAGTTCGTAGTGGGGTGCCTTTCCCCTTCTCTTTCTCTCTCTCTCTCTTTTTCTTTTCTTTTCTTTTCTTTTCTTTTTTTTTTTTTTTTTTTTTTTTTGAGACAAGGTCTTGCTCTGTCACCTCAGCTAGAGCATAGTGGTGCAATCTTGGTTCACTGCAGCCTCAACCTCCTGAGCTCAAGCCGTCCTTCCGCCTCAGCCTCCCGAGTAGCTGGGACTACAGGTGCATGCCACCATGCCTGGATAATTCTTGTATTTTTAGTAAGATAGGGTTTCACCATGTTGGCCAGGCTGGTCTTGAACTCCTGACCTCCAGTGATCTGCCTGCCTCAGCCTCCCAAAGTGCTGGGATTACCAGCATGAGCCACTGTGCCTGGCCAAGGTCTATATTTCTTTATATGTCTCATGGATGTTTCTTTTAAAACACAATCCTTATCCGTTTTATATTTTGTCCTCATGATTGGGGGGGTTCTCTGGTACTCAGGAAAGCAGTGGATATTGCGGTAGTTATCTTCATTTTCTTTTTTTTTCTAAATTTTTGTTTGCATGGCCTTCCGATGAATGGGATAGTTATCTTTTGTCCCGCTAGTGTCCACTTATGTCTCTTCATAATTCTAGTTGTGTTTCGGTTGATTCTTTTGAGTTTCCTGGGTAGATGATCATATCCTAGAAAATAATGAAAATGTAGTCTCTTGGCCAGGCGCGGTGGCTCATGTCTGTAATCCCAGCACTTTGGGAGGCCGAGGCAGGCAGATCACGAGGTCAGGAGATCGAGATCATCCTGGCTAACACGGTGAAACCCTGTCTCTACTAAAAATACAAAAAATTAGCTGGGTGTGGTGGCACACACCTGTAGTCCCAGCTACTCTGGAGGCTGAGGCAAGAGAATCGCTTGAACCCGGGAGGCAGAGGTTGCAGTGAGCTGAGATCGCACCGCTGCACTCCAGCCTGGGCGACAGAGTGAGACTCCGTCTCAAAACAACAATGACAACAGCAACAACAACAACAACAAACAACATAAAAACAAACCAAAAAAAACATGTAGTCACGCTAGATTACCTGCCTGCTTGCCTTTCTTTCTTTCTCTCTCTCTTTTCTTTCTTTCCTTCCTTCCTTTTCTTTCTTTCTTTTTTCTTTTTCTTTCTCCTTCCTTCCTTCCTTCTTTTTCTTTCTCCTTCTTCCTTCCTTTCTTTCTCTTTCTTTTTCTTTCTCCTTCTTCCTTCCTTCCTTTCTTTCTTTCTCTTTCTTTCTTTCTTTTTCTTTCTCCTTCCTTCCTTCCTTCCTTTCTTTCTTTCTTTCTTTCTCTTTCTTTCTTTCTTTTTCTTTTTCTTTTTCTTTCTCCTTCCTTCCTTCCTTCCTTCCTTCCCTCCTTCCCTCCCTCCCTCCTTCCTTCCTTCTAATCTGGATGTTAGTGTAGTCTCTTTCTTTTAATAGCTCCATTCTGTTGTCTGCTTTGGGTTTTATTGCATTGACGGGAAATTTCAGAGCTGAGTTTAATAGTGGTGATATTGGCAGCAGTCTTGTTTTGTTCTTCTTTTGCCATATCCTCGTTTTCTGAGGGGGTTGGTGAGGCCATTATCCCAGTAGCAGTGTAAATGGGCCTCAGAAGCCATGCCATGCCTGAGATCCTCCTCCTCCTCCTCCCATCCGGGAAACCACCTCTGCTGCCCTGCCTGTCTGAAGCTAACCTCCTGGGCTTCCTGCTTCAGGCAGACCTTCATGAACAGGCCTAAGCCACCCATCCCACCTTGGGAGACACAGGCCGCCCTCTCAGGGACCTTCGACTGGGACCTTGCCATTCTGCTCCTGCTGGGGAGGTCGTGCTGCCTGTTTCTCTCTGTGTGTGAGTTTGCAGGTTCCCAGAGTCAAGAGACTGGGCTTTGCGACAGCTCCCCTCCCCCAACCCTCCACGGACAAGGAGGGCCCTTGTCATTCCTCAGACATTTTGTTCCAAAGCTGAAAGGTCCTCTCCACATGGCCCGGCATCCTCCAGGCCTTCATCCAAGCCTGGCCTTGTGGTACACAGAGAGACCCAGGACAGGAGAGTCAGCCCCGCTGCCAGGGTTGGCTGCACTCCCTTCCTCGCCCCTGGCCTGAGTCCCCGCCTATCAGCCGCAGCCTGGGAAGGCGCCGTCCCTGGTCAGGGGGAGGTCCATGTGTGCCACCCACACCCTTGGCCGCAGCCCAGCCAAGTGAAAGTCGTGTGTCTTCCTTGCCTCTTGGGCTTTCTCTGTGTGTGTGACGGGGACTCCTCGGGAAGAGGAGATGTGTGGGGTCCTCCACTCCCCACACTTGAAGCTCTGAGCCCCCAGTAGGGAAGAAGCCTGACTCTTGTTGACTGAGTCTGTGGGCTGGACAGCGCGATGGGCAGTGTGCGTGCCCAACGTCACTTAGTCCTTGCTTAACCCGTGAGGCAGGAGCTGTCATCGACCCCTTTCATGGATGGAACAACTAAGGCCTAGAGACATGAAGTGACTTGTTCAAGGTAACAGCTAGGAAAAGGCAACACCACTGTCCAAACCCAAACCGTCTGGCTGCACACCACAGCTTCGGAGTCCCGGGGACCCTTGCGAAATACGTTTGTTGGGTAGCCCCAGCTTTCTGATCAATTAAACAGCCAGGCACTCACCCCCCCCAGCTTGGTGCATTCTAAAATACCTCTCCCTCCTTTCCCTGCTCCCATGACTTAAATGGCAAAGCTCTGGCAAAGAACCGAGCGTGGGAAAGATGAGAGCAGAGAGTTAGCCACAGGGCAGGGCTTGGTATCCCAAGCCCACAGTTGTACTTTCTGGTTTGGGAGGGGAGTACTGGCCATCCCCCAGCAGACCCGCTGCAGCTGAGGCCATCGAGATGGGGACAGATGTGTAATGGTATGTCACCATATACACACACATACACGCGCATGACTGTGATAAGCATTTAGCTCACCGTCCCACAGAGGCCCACTCTGAGGCCTGCTGCTGCCTGGCAAGCAGGGCCCCCTGGCTCCCGAGGGTCATTCTGGGGCATTAAAGGGGTGCACACTAGAGCCAGCAGTGCTTACCAGCGGAGGCAGCCCCTGTAACCTCTGTTGTCCACCCAAAGGCCACCATCACCCATGAGAACAAAGTGCCTACTGTGCACATGCAGCTCCAAACAGACTCCCCAGGTGCCTCCCAGGCCCCCACAGCAGCATGGCCAGCCCTCAGTCCCTCCATAGGATGCCCTGGCCCCTGCTGACCTGCCTGGGTTGCCCTCTGTGCTCACTTCCGAGTACAGCCGGCCCAGCCCAAGAGGGACGGGACGCCGTGTGGGACAGAGATGCAGTGGGGAGGAGCTCTTGGCCAGAGCTGGAGATACTGCACGCTAAGCCTGGGGCTGTGAGCCTGCTCCCTCTCCTCGGGGAGAAGCTTAGAGCAGGACCCAGAGGCCTGTTCTGTGAGCCACTGCAGGCCTCCGAGACTGGCCACCTCGAGGGCATGGTCTGCAGTGCTGGCTTCTCCAGTGCCTCCATCGACTGGAGACTCATGAAGGGCTCCTGTGAGGCCTCCTGGCTCGGACCTCCCTGTGGCCGGCCTCAGCCCTGGCCTTAATGATAGTCTTCCTACAAGTGGCCGTCCTTTCTGGGAATGGGTGAGATCCTTGCCAAGGCCCAGGAGGCCACACAGAACAAAGGGACTGTTTCTGGGGGTTCTTCGGCTGGGCGTGCTGTGACCACGGCCATTGGTGCCAAGATGCAAGTGTTGGGGACAGAGTGGACCTGGTTCCCACCCACAGCCTCCTCCCTCAGGAGTCCGTGCTCTCCCTGTGATTTAGACAATCACTTCCCTCTGTGTTCTCACCTGGATGACAGGGGCGCTGGCCTAGGCGCCATCCAAGGTTCCTTCCCTCTGTAACTCACTTGGACCTCCTGACTGCAATAAGTAGGACTGGACACTGTTGGAGGAGGCAACTGTGGCCTTTGGATCCAGGTGTATAGGGAGCACTTAGCACCTGTGCCCATGTTCTCATTGGCTCCTCTTACCGACCACTGATTCGAATGCCAGACAAGGCTCAGCAAGGCTAAGCGACTCACGCAGTCTCAGCACTGGTGAGAGGCAGAGTCGGCTCGAGCGCATCTTCAGGCTCCAAGCCCAGCCTCCCCACACTGCAAGCAAGAGGAGCAGGTGCCACTCAGTGAGCAGTATCTTTTGGTCTCAGTCCTGAAAGAGCAGGGTGGGCTGGTCCCTAGGGGCTGGACCATGGAATTAAGGGCTCCAGGTCCCCTGGAACCGTGGTTCCTATGCCTGGCTCACACTGAGTGGCCTGAGCAGCTTTGGACAGTGACGATACCCAGGACCCAGCCCAGCCCTCCTCCGTCAGAGCCTCTGGGCATCAGGCTGCCCAAAGTGCAGGCTATGATGGGGAAGAAACAGGTGCCTTCATGGGGACCTCAGGTAGCCAGATGTGGCCTAGGAGTCTGTGCCATGGCCTCCTCTGTTCTGTCCTCAAGGTTAGGCTCCAGTTGGGGAGGAGTGATTCACTCTTGTAAATTACAGGGAAGCTCCAGGGAGGAAGATGATCCCAGCCTGATGACTGGCAGCAATTCTGGGGCCCTTACCTAGGTTCTCCCTGCCACAGTGGGCTCCAGGAGCTCTCCATGGTGACCTAGCAGCTCCCCTGGGTGCTTATGCCCCGCCGAGAGTTGCTCTGTTGCCTATTCATTCAACAAACATTTATTTAGTGCCTGTCACATGGGCTCAGAGTCAGTTTTTTGGGTTCTGATCCCAGCCAGGGCCACTTCCCATGGCCTTGGGACATGGCTTAATGCTGAGCCTCAGCCTCAGAAGCGCCGGCCTTGCAGAGGATTGATGCCATTGGGCCAGCACTCAGCTAGGGCTGAGGAAGCGTTGGTCACTGCTGGCTGCAGAATGGGGAGCCCAGAGGGCTGGAGGGGTCCCAGGCTTGGTGGGCCCAGGGTGCAGATTGACAGGAAAGGGACAGTGGTGTGCCCTGAGTAGAGAGAAGGGATGGTGGCTGCAGGGCGGGTCGAGGAGCATGGGAGGCTGGGAGCTGAGGCTGCTGGGCGCTCATGATCTCTCCTCTCTCCTCAGTACGGCAAGAAGAAGCTGAAATACCTACCCTACAATCACCAGCACGAATACTTCTTCCTGAGTGAGTGCTCAGCACCCTGAAACCACTCCTGGTCCCTCCCTTCCCCCCAGAGTGGCGTCTCTCTCCCTCCTACCTGACATCTTTTCCAGGTCCAGAAAGTGACACTAAACTTGTTAGAAGCAGGGGCCACAGCAGCCATCCCCTGCAGACCCCCTCAGCCCATGTTACAGGCCAGGTGGGGACACAGGCTCAGAGAGTCCCAGGGGTGATGCACATCCTCAAGGGCTCCCAGCCTTCTCTGCAGGCCCCAGGGTCCCTGGCTGCTTCTGCTCACGTCTGCAGGGCTGGCCCCTGTGATCAGTGCTGGGCCCGGGTCCCCCCGACCTTCCGGCACAGGCGGGGTGAATGGATGCCTCTAAGTGCCTGTCTCTCTCTTGCAGTTGGGCCGCCGCTGCTCATCCCCATGTATTTCCAGTACCAGATCATCATGACCATGATCGTGCACAAGAACTGGGTGGTGAGTCAGGGACACAGCTGGCTTGGCATGGGGAGGAGGGTGACTGGGACAGGTGGACCTGGGGACCCTACGCTGCCTCCTCGGGTGCCTCAGTGGAGCCTGCGGGGCCCTATGCATCTCCTCCCTGGGGTAGCTGCCTCTCAGGAAAGGACTGCCCCTGGGGCCACCAGGACCCAGTCCTAAAGATCTCTACTCTCCCTCATACACAGGGAGTCCACTGGGGCAGCCCCTGCTTTTGTAGAGCCCCCCAGAAAGTTCTCAAAGGCAGCATGATGAGAGGCAAGTGTAGCCATCTTCCTTCCCCACTCCCTGCGGGCCCTGAGGCCCATGAACTGGGTCGCCCCACAGCCTGGTCAGAAATCGGAGCAGCTGGGCGTTGGCCGAGAGGACAGGTGTGTTCGTTTGCGGAGACCGTATGACGAAGCACCACGAACTAAGCAGCATAAGCAGCAGCGATGTGTTTTCTCCCAGTTCCGGAGACGGGAAGTCCAAAACCGAGGTGTTAGCAGGGTGGATTCCTTAGGGCTCTGGAAGGCTCTGTTCTGGGCCTCTCCTTGGCTGGTTGATGGCTTTTGCCCTCCCTCTCGGTACATCGTCTCTCTGCATATCTATGTCTGTATCTATGTCCAAATTTCCCTCTTTAAAAAATTATTTTGTTTATTTATTTATTTATTGAGACAGAGTCTCACTGTGTCACACAGGCTGGAGTGCAGTGGCATGATCTTGGCTCACTGCAACCTCCACCTCCTGGGTTCAAGCGATTCTTATGCCTCAGCCTCCCAAGTACCCGAGATTACAGGCACCGGCCACCACGCCCGGCTAATTTTTGTATTTTTAGTAGAGATGGGTTTTTTCCATGTTGGCTATGCTGGTCTCAAACTCTTGGCCTCAGGTGATCTGCCCGCCTCAGCCTCACAAAGTGCTGGGATTACAGGCATGAGCCACCATGCCCAGCCTATTTTTTTATTTTCCTTTTTTCTTCACCAAAAGTAGATACTTGAAAATTTTCCTTTTTTAAAGTAGGGACGTTGCTCATATTGCTTTAGGGCCCATTGTAATTACGTCATCTTTTTTTTTCTTCTTCTTTTTTTTTTTTTTTTTTTTTTTGAGACGGAGTTTCGCTCTGTCGCCCAGGCTGGAGTGTAGTGGCAGGATCTCGGCTCTCTGCAACCTCTGCCTCCTGGGTTCAAGCAATTCTCCTGCCTCAGCCTCCCGAGTAGCTGGGAATACAGGCGCCCGCCACCACGCCTGGCTAATTTTTGTATTTTTAGTAGAGATGGGGTTTTACCATGTTGGCCAGGCTGGTCTCGAACTCCTGATTCGTGATCCACCCGCCTCAGCCTCCCAAAGTGCTGGGATTACAGGCGTGAGCCACTGCACCCAGCCGATAAGTTGTTTATTTGACAATTATCAAAGACTAAATTGTCACTTTCTGAAATCCAGTCTTTCTAAGCAGTCTATTTGCCCCTCATGCTCCAACCAATAGCTATGGGAAAGTTTTTCCTCTCTTAACCAAATGTGGGCTTGTTTATTGATTACTGTTTTTTGTTTGTTTGGTTGGTTTTGAGATGGAGTTTTGCTCTTGTTGCCCAGGCTGGAGTACAATGGCGCAATCTCGGCTCACTGAAACCTCTGCCTTCCAGGTTCAAGCGATTCTCCTGCCTCAGCCTCCTGAGTAGCTGGGATTGCAGGCATGTGCCACCATGCCTGGCTAATTTTGTATTTTCAGTAGAGATAGGGTTTCACCATATTGGTCAGGCTGGTCTCAAACTCCCGACCTGAGGTGATCCACCCACCTCGGCCTCCCAAAGTGCTGGGATTACAGGCGTGAGCCACTGTGCCCGGCCTATTGATTACTGTTTTATCGCTTGCTAACTGAAGTTGTCCTTTTCACCTTGACTGTGAATTTAAGAGCAGCCAAGTCAAATTTTATCTCCAAGTCTTGGACCCATATATCCAATCTAACTCCATCTAGAGGTGTCCCAGCCATTTCAAATCCAACATATTCAATATAAGTCCTCTCCTCTTCCCCCACAACCTAATCCTTTTCTGATGGTCTCCATGTTAATGAATGGCTCCATCATCCACCCAGTGGCTCAAGTTAGAGACTAGCATCATTATGTTTTTTCCTTCCTCATACATGTTACACCATCTCCTTGCCTCTAGCATCCAATCCTGTTCTAACTCATCAATGGCCTATTGCTGGGCACAGTCGCTCATGCCTGTAACCCCAGCACTTTCAGAGGCCGAGGCGTGCAGATCATGAGGTCAGGAGTTCGAGACCAGCCTGGCCAGCATGGTGAAACCCCGTCTCTACTAAAAATACAAAAAATTAGCTGGGCATGGTGTGGCTGAGGCAGGAGAATTGCTTGAACCTGGCAGGCAGAGGTTGCAGTGAGCAACCTCTTGTTTTGTTTTTGACTGTGCTTGTTCCCTAAGGAACAAAGCATTAAACAGGAAAAGAAATCACCCTGTGTTCCTAAAAGGAGATGGCAGAGTGGGGACAATGTGATGAGCCGCGGGGCTTTCAGAGCCAGGAGCGCACCTATGACCTGGGGCACTGTTTCTCAGGGGAGCTGTTCTGCCCTTTGACAGTATCTGGAGACACTTCTGATTGTCACAACTTCAGGAGAGGAGGGTGCTACTGGCATCTGGTGGGCATCCAGCCAGGATGGTGCTAAGCACCCTGCCATGCCCTGGAGAACCGCCCATGGCAACAAGCAGCCTGTCCCAGGTGCCAACAGTGTGGAAGTTGGGGGACCCTGGCTTAGAGGAAAGAGGTGATAAACCCTTAGATCTTTGAAGGAGGCTTCCTAGGGAGGTTTACATGCTCTGGCAAGCTTCCTGGTTCCTGGGGCCACGTCCTGGATCCTGAGATGCTCCCAGGCTTCACCCTCCTGGAATTTTGCTGTATCTGACACCACCGGCCACTCCTGCTTGCAGTTCTTCTTCCTGTTGGCTTCCAGGTCGCCACCTCTGCTGGCTTCTTCCCAGCCCCCTCGCTCCACCTCTCTAGCTGCTTCTGATCTCCCGCACTCCCTGCCCCTGAAACCAACGGTCTCTGAGTATGTGTTGCCCTCTACACTCAAAAAGAGTCCAGGCCAGGCATGGTGGCTCACGCCTGTGATCTCAGCACTTTGGGAGGCCGAAGTGGGAGGGATCACTTGAAGCCAGGAGTTTGAGACCAGCCTGAGGAACATGGAGAAACCCTGTCTCTACAAAAAGCTGGGCATGGTGATGCGTGCCTGCAGTCTAGCTACTTGGGAGGCTGGGGTAGGAGGATGGCTTGAGCCTAGGAGTTTGAGGCTGCAGTGAGCTGTGATCACATACTGCTGCACTCAAGCCTGGGCAACAGAGTGAGACCCTGTCTCTTAAGAATAAAAATTGGGCTGGGGCAATGGTTCACACCTCTAATCCTAGCACTTTGGGAGGCCAAGGCTGGAAGATCACTTGAGCACAGGTGTTTGAGACCAGCCTGGACAAATAAGTGACACCCCCCCCCACCCATCTCTATAAAAACTTTAAAAAAATTAGCCAGGTGAGGCCGGACACGGTGGCTCATGCCTGTAATCCCAGCACTTTGGGAGGCCAAGGCAGGCGGATCACGAGGTCAGGAGATCGAGACCATCTTGGCTAACATGGTGACACCCCATCTCTACTAAAAATACAAAAAGTTAGCCAGGGGTGGTGGCGGGCACCTGTAGTCCCAGGTACTCGGGAGGCTGAGGCAGGAGAATGGTGTGAACCCGGGAGGCGGAGCTTGCAGTGAGCCGAGTTCGCACCACTGCACTCTAGCCTGGGCGACTGAGCAAGACTCCATCTCAAAAAAAAAAAAAAATTAGCCAGGTGTGGTGGTCCCAGCTACTTGGGAGGCTGAGATGGAAGTATGGCTTGAGCCTGGGACAGAGTCATGATCACACCACTGCACTCCAGCCTGGGCAATAGAGCAAGACCCCGTCTCCAAAAAACAAAAAATCCATAACCATATCCTCATTTTGTTTCCATATATGTGTGGATACACTGCACACTACTGCACCACACACAAAATAGAAGGAATGTGATGGAAAGTGGGAGCAGAACTGGCTACATCTACCTCGCTCGTCCCCTTGAAGGCCACCTCATTAGAACGTGAGGTCCTGTCCTCAGCCAATGTTGGCCCTGAAGCCATCTCCAGCCCCTCCTGAGCGCTCCCCTCCTCCTTTCCTGTTCAGCTGCTGGCACCCGACCCCTTATCACCTAGGACCAGCCTAGATTCCCCACAGCCAAGCAGTTGCAAATGCAGCCACCGTTGCCGCTGACAGTTCTGGAATCTGTCACCTCCTTGTCAGCGCTGTGGGTTCTGGTTTAGGCCTCTGTCATTTCATGTCTGAGCCGCTGGAATAACCTCCTAGTCTCCCCCTCTCCAGGGGAGTGGGAATCTATTTTAAGACTCAAATGTGACCTTGTACTTCAGCCGTTCGACGTGAGACAGGGCAGTCCCTTGGCCTCACCTTCCACCTCGGACACCTGTGCCGAGCCCGTGGCACGTGTGCCCGTACCTAAACTCACGGCAGGATGAGCGCCCTGGCAGTGGGAACAGGCCGTGCAGAGGCCCCGGGGAGGGAGTGAGCTGGGTCAGGGGGCTGAGTAAAGATAGGTTCTTGACCCCACGAGGCTCCGTGAGTGACTCTGGGTGGGATGGAGGCTTTAGCAGGGGAGAGATGGGACCTACTTGGAGCGAAGGCCACTCTGGTTGCTGTGGCCGTGAGGACAAGCAGGGGACCGTGGGAGGCTGCTGCTGTGGTCCAGTTGAGACAAGACTTGGGTGGCAGAGAGGCAGTGGACAGGGCAGAGCCGTGAAGTCACCCTCCCAGTACATGAGAGGAGATGTCCAAGCCCAGTCCCTGGTACCACTCCAGCCAGGGGCAGCAAGGAGAGCAGAGTGGAGGGGCACAGGACGACAGTGGGGCATGGGGAGGCCAGCCTCTGCTGCGAGAGCCCTGAGGTAGGGACGATGGTGCCTCTGACCTTCCCTGCCCCTCCAAGCCCTCTGTCCTGCTGGAAGGAGAGGCCAGGAGGAGACCCAGGTGCAAGGTGCAGGGACAGGACTGGGGGACGGTTGGGGACTTGGCCCAGGGTTGGGGGCACACCTTCAGAATCACCCCTGACCCATGAGAGGGCTGCTGACCCCCACCCCTACCCCACGACTGCCCCTCAGCAGGAGAGTCCGTTTCTCTCCCAAAGTACAGGGCACAGTCACTTCCTGATGCTAAAACACTCAGCATTTCCCTAGAAACAAAGGCAGCCATGCAAACCCAGAGCAAACAGGTTGTGTGTAATTGCCCATCGTGCTTCAGTGGGCTGCGGTCCAGCTTCTAGAGGCCTGAGTGTGAGGTGTGTGCACATCTGGGGCAGGCACATGGTGCCCGGGCAGAGGAGAGGGCAGGCTGCGCCTAACTTCATCTTTCCCCGCAGGACCTGGCCTGGGCCATCAGCTACTACATCCGGTTCTTCGTCACCTACATCCCTTTCTACGGCATCCTGGGAGCCCTCCTTTTCCTCAACTTCATCAGGTGCCTGGGCTTTGCTGGTTCATCCCTGGGCCCTCCACTGGCACCGATGAGGGCTTTGGCATGAGAAGAGGCTCGGACGGCTCCACTTTGCCCAGGGACCTCCCATCCTGGCCCCTTGGCAGGGGCTGTCCTGGGCTGTTGGGAGAGTGCATCTGTTCCCACCATGACCGGGCCCCCCGAGGCCCCTGCGCTGAGCTGTGTTCTCTTGCAGGTTCCTGGAGAGCCACTGGTTCGTGTGGGTCACACAGATGAATCACATCGTCATGGAGATTGACCAGGAGGCCTACCGCGACTGGTTCAGTAGCCAGGTAGGGAAGGCAGGGCCAGTCACCAGAGCTGTGCAGAGCCTGGTCCCGGTGTCCATGTCCTGGCCCCAGATGCTCTGCATCTGTTGATCCAGGGCTGTGCTGGGCCTCCCGGGGCTGCCTGTGTCCTTCTGCTGGGAGCTTCAGGGCTAAGCAAGAAAGGGTGGCAGGAGTCCCCCGGAGGGACAGGTGGGGCATCTGGATGGGCTGAGGCCATCAGGCAGGACGGTATGATGTGGAGGGGTGACCTGGAGACCCTGGGTAAGGCTGGGCCCCCTGGGAATGAGGCCGGGCCCTTAGGCCTTCCTTTGTTCCCTGACACGCATCTCCTCCACTGACAGCTGACAGCCACCTGCAACGTGGAGCAGTCCTTCTTCAACGACTGGTTCAGTGGACACCTTAACTTCCAGATTGAGCACCAGTGAGCGCGGGGCTGCGGGGAGGCGGGGAGACCCACAGCGGGAGGGAAGCGGCCGCTACCCCGTCTGGGCAGAGCGCAGAATGTGGGGGCCACCTCTTTGTCTCTGTGACAAGGTCTCTGCCCAATCTAGAGCGAGGCCCCCAGCCAGCCCTGCTGAGGTCAGGAGAGGGGCTCCCCTGTGCCATCTCCGGGAGGGGCATCCTGTGCCCCTTGTCCTGTGCCACTTGGTCATAGTGATAACCACCTCCCTCTACGTGGGCCTGGGATTTTGTAGTTATGGAGCCTGCACACGCACCTCATGACCCTGTGAGGCTAGCAAGGCAGGGCTTGCCTGGAACATTGGCCGAGGGACTGCCTTGCTGCCCCTTGTCCTTGCCTCACCTCTTGTCACTCATTTTTTTTTTATTAAAAAATAAAAAATTTAGAGACAGGGTCTCACCCTGTTTCCTGGGCTAGAGTGCAGTGGTGCTTTCTTAGCTC
The DNA here is from genome assembly GCF_003255815.1 of Theropithecus gelada. Lineage (NCBI taxonomy): Eukaryota > Metazoa > Chordata > Mammalia > Primates > Cercopithecidae > Theropithecus > Theropithecus gelada. Next base: position 12,373,613 of record NC_037682.1, on the reverse strand, counting down.
ACTGCAGCCTGGAATGCCTGAGTTAAAGCCATGCTGGGACTACAGGTGCATGCCACCACGTCCAGCTAGTTTTTTATTTTTTTACTTTTATTTATTTATTTTGAGACAGAGTCTCGCTCTGTTGCCCAGACTGGAGTGCAGTGGCTCACTGCATCCTCCACCTACCGGGTTCAAGCAATTCTCATGCCTCAGCCTCCCACATAGCTGGGATTACAGGCATGTGCCATCACGCCCAGCTAATTTTTGTATTTTTAATGGAGATGGGGTTTCACCATGTTGGCCAGATTGGTCTCAAACTCCTGGCCTCAAGTGATCCACCCGCCTCGGCCTCCCAAAGTGCTGGGATTACAGGTGTGAGCCACTGTGCCCGGCCTAATTTTTTATTTTTATTTTTTGTAGAGAAGGGGTCTTGCCATGTTGCCCAGGCTGATCTCAAACTTCTGACCTCAAGTGATCTGCCCGCCTCGGCCTCCCAAAATGCTGGGATTACAGGCATGAGCCACCGTGCCCCACCTCACTGCCTCTTTTTCTAGCATCCTCCAGCTATCTCATTTCTTTTTTGAAAAACATGACACTTCGTCTCTGGCTACCCAGTATCTTCCCAGCTCCATAAAGCACAAATGCCCTCCTGCTCACGGAGGGCTGCACCCTCCCCTCCACATACATGGCACCCCACTGGGCACACACGAGGAGCCACACTTTGAGCCTGGTCCTGGCTGTGGACAGGGTCTCCGAGGACCCCAGCCAGCCTCTGCGCGGGTGATGGGAGGAGGCGGGAGCAGCCTGGCCCTCTGGAGTCCTCACGTTCTGCCCACCCCACATGCTCCTCAGCCTCTTCCCCACCATGCCCCGGCACAACTTACACAAGATCGCCCCGCTGGTGAAGTCTCTATGTGCCAAGCATGGCATTGAATACCAGGAGAAGCCGCTACTGAGGGCCCTGCTGGACATCATCAGGTGAGGGGTGGAGGTCCACAGGGGCTGGGCCCTGGGATCACCCTGTGGACCTCCACCTTAATGATGGCCTCCTCAGCCCCTGCACTCCCTGGGGCTGGACCCGTCCTGGTCCCTGACCCTCATCCATCCCCAACTTCGCAGGTCCCTGAGGAAGTCTGGGAAGCTGTGGCTGGATGCCTACCTTCACAAATGAAGCCACAGCCCCGGACACCGTGGGGAAGGGGCGCAGGTGGGGTGATGGCCAGAGGAATGGTGGGCTTCTGTTCTGAGGGGTGTCTGAGAGGCTGGTGTACGCACCACTCAAGTACTCCGTGTTGGATCTTTCTCCCTTTCTCCTCTCCTTTTTCCCTTCACGTCTCCCGCATAGCACCCTGTCCTCATGGGGCCTGCCCTCCTTCAGCCGTCAGCCATGACCCTCCCAGGGCCTCCCAGCCCCTTCTTCCAAGGAGCAGAGATTGGTGGCCACGGCGGGTGGCTCTGTCCTACCTCCACTCTCTGCCCCTAAAGGTGGGAGGAGACCAGCGGTCCCTGGGTCTGGCCTGTGAGCCTCCCCTTGCAGCCTGGTCACTAGGCCTCACCCCTGCTTCAGTTCTTCAGATGCTCTTGGGGTTTCTGGGGGCAGTTCCTAGTCGGGCAGGGCCCATGACCCTCCAGATCTGGCTTCACTCTCCCTGACGGCCGCCATTGGTCCACCCTTCGTGGAGAGGCCTGCTTTGTTACAAAGCTCGGGTCTCCCTCCCGCAGCCAGGATCAGTACCCCGGGCCTCTCTTAAGATGGCCAGGGCCCCGGGCCTGCGGACACAGCCAGCCCAAACCTCAGGCCCTGGAAGAGTCCTCCACCCCATCACTAGAGTGCTCTGACCCTGGGCTTTCACGGGCCCCATTCCACCGCCTCCCCAACTTGAGCCTGTGACCTTGGGACCAAAGGGGAGTCCCTTGTCTCTTGTGGCTCAGCAGAGGCAGTGGCCAGGTTCAGGGAGGCGCCAGCTGGCCTGGAGGCTCAGCCCCACCCGCAGCTTGTCCTCAGGGTGTCCTGAGGTCCAAGATTCTGGAGCAATCTGACCCTTCTCCAAATGCTCCGTTACCAGCTGGGCAGTGCCAGCCGATCCCTGGCCATTTGGCCCCAGGGGATGTGGGCCCTTGCAGGCTGCAGGAGGGCACTGGAGCTGGGAGGTCTCATTGCAGCCCTCCCCATCTTGGGGCTGCTGTGTGGACGGCGCTGCCTCAGGCACTCTCCTGTCTGTACCTGCCCTCACTGTGTTTAACCTTTTGCTCCAGGATGCGTTCTGATAGGAGTGGGCAGCAGGGCTGGGCCTTGTGACAATCTGCCTTTCACCACATGGCCTTGGCTCTGTGGCCCTGACTGTCAGGGAGGGCCAGGGAGGCAGAGCGGGAGGGAGTCTCAGCAGGAGGCTGCCCTGAGGGGCTGGGGAGGGGGTTACCTCATGAGGACCAGGGTGGAGCTGAGAAGAGGAGGAGGTGGGGGCTGGAAGTGTTGGTAGCTGAGCGGAGGGGCAAGTGAGAGGGGAGGGAGGGAAGTCCTGGGGGGATCCTGAGCTGCTGTTGCAGAGTCTAACCCACTAATCAGTTCTTAGATTCAGGGGAGGGGTGGGCACCAACAACTCAGAATGGGGGCCTTTGGGGAGGGCGCCTAGTTCTCCCAGCTCTAACCAGCCAGGAGGGACCTGCATCTAAGCGTCTGGGTTGCCATGGCAATGGCATGCCCCCAGCTACTGTGTGCCCCCGACCCCCGCAGAGGCAGAATAAACCCACAGGGAGCTGATTGTAATGTTTATCATGTTGCTTCCCCACCCCTAAATTTTTTGAAATAAAATAAGTAATTTTATTCTCACTTCCTGTGTTTCCTGCACGCAAATGCCAGGCCATGGTATTGGGTGATAGAGGAGGCCCTCCTAGCTGGGCCTGGGCACCAGGAGGGGTCCCCACACTTGTATTTCTCTGTATCCCCTCCCTCCCTCCCCGGTGGCCATCCCACCCGCCTCTCCCTGCTGCCTCTGAGGTTCATTCTGGGGCTCAGAACTTGGTGGAAATGACCCAAAACCATTGGCCCGTCTTCCTCCTCTCAGCAGCCGACCCCAACCCAATTCTAGAACAGGGCTGGGAGCCACCTCTCAGCAACTAACCCTACCCGAGGAGGGTGGCATGGAGGGGTTCGCAGAGACCCTCCCTAACATCCTCACTTCCCAGATGTCTCCCCAAGTGCAGTCTGCCCTCCCAGCCCTGGGCCAGCCGGCTTCCACGGAGTGCCAGGCCAAACACAATTCCTGGCCTCCTTGGAAGGGGCTGAAGAAGGCCGGGCGCGGTGGCTCACGCCTGTAATCCCAGCACTTTGGGAGGCTGAGGCGGGCAGATCACGAGGTCAAGAGATCGAGACCATCCTGGCCAACATGGTGAAACGCCATCTCTACTAAAAATACGAAAATTAGCTGGGCGTGGTGGTGCGTGACTGTAGTCCCAGCTACTTGGGAGGCTGAGACAGGAGAATCGCTTGAACCCGGGAGGCAGAGGTTGCAGTAAGCTGAGATCGTGCCACTGTACTCCAGCCTAGTGACAAAGCGAGACTCCATCTCAAAAATAAATAAATAAATAAAATTAAAAAGGGGCTGAAGAAGGCTCTGGAGGCTGATGATTCTGTCTTGTGGCTCCCGTGCCCCTATATGCAGTGGCTCATTCAGAACCCACAGGCTGTGGGGAGGCTGATATCATCCTAGCCCAGGGTCACCAGTTCATGGGCACAGAGATTGGGTCCTAGGTCTGTCTGACCCCAGAGCTTGGGAAGAGTCCAAAGGAACATGCCAGGGGCACTTGTACAGTCGGTCTCCCATGGACCCCCATGCTGCTCCGTTGTCGTCTCTGGGATGGCTCTCCTGGCAGGGCTGAGCCTGGGAAGGTGTGCTAAGGAAGGGCCAAGAGGCACTGGCTAGTCAACACCTCGGGGCCTCCCCTTGGCTTTGTAGCTACTCCCAGCAGGGCTGGGGAGGGCTCCTGAGTAGACCTCAGCCCCCGCCTGCTTCCCCAACCCCTGCTTTGCCTGGCCGAAACCCAGCTGGGTAGGGACAGCCAGCAGACTGGGTTGCGGTATGTATGGCTCCCCAGTGGCCATCGGGTGTCCTGAGTAGGGCCTGGCATTACAGTGGTTCTGGGGAGTCCTTTGCCCTCCCTGGCCCTGTGGGCCACAGTCCACAGGGGCAAGCTAGAGGGGCCCCAAGGATGCCATTTTCTCAATACCCACCTACCCTAGGCCTTTCACTCTGGTGGACCCACTGACGGCAGCCTTCAAGGTTGCAAGACCCTGGCAAGCACGCCTCCCACCCTCTGCAATGTGCCTGGGACCCGCCTCCAGGATGGCGACCAGCCCAGGCCTCCCAACCCTGCCAGTCGGAAATCTATGGGTCCTTCACCCATAACAACCAGGGGGCTTGGAGTTGGAGATACTGAAGGCCAGATGGACGCTGGGGCTATGAGGACACCAGGTAAAACTTGACCCAGTCTCACCGGGCACTTGGAGCTTCTCTGTGACTTCCCCAGCCCCACCTTGCCCTTGAATACTTCCCTGGGTCAAGAAGCTGAGGACATTCATATCTTCTCTCTGCTTAACCGCCCCCTCCTGTCCCTGTACTCAGCTGACCCCCTTGCTAACACACCCAGAATTGTGAGTTTCTAATCCCTGTCCCCTGCCAAAGTCATGGTGCCCCAATATTCAAGGCCCTGGGTGATCAAACCCCAACACCTCCATCACAGGCAAAGAGGCTGAGCCCAGAGAGAGGACAGCACTGGTCTGAGGCCACACAGCAGCAGGATCCTGCTCCTAACCCGCAGGCCCCTGGCCACCTCTCCTGCACAGAAAGGGCTGTTCCCAGACCCTGCCCCCATCACATCAAATGTCAGACAGCTCCCAGGAGGCCCAGCGGCTGGCTGGAGGGGTGGGGGCAGTGGAGGGCAGTTAGTCTCTGTGGAGGAGATAAGAGCGGGGTAGCTACACAGATAAAAGGGTATCAGCTTTGTGGGTGGTGGGGGCATCTGCAGCACCCCAAGCCTAGGCTGTGTGTGTGTGGGCACGGGGGGTGGTGCTGTGGCACCACAGGCGGATCCTTGGGGTGTCTGGCTGGACACTCTGAAGCCCTCTGTGCCTACTGGGAGGGGAGAGGAAGCGTTTACCCACCTGGGCCAGGGCAGAGCTGGCAGCCACTGGGGCTGGGCTTGGGCTGCCATCAGGAGCGGCTGGTCATTGCTTGTGTGACACAGTGCCTTGGGCCCATTGGGACTCCTCAGCTGGCCTGGCTGCACCCTCCCCTGAGAGGTGTGCCCCTCTGGACAAGAAGCTGCCTCTCAAAGAGTCCCTGTTCCAACATCTGAGAGGGAAATGGGGTGCCGTGGGGGCTGCCTGCCCCAGGCTGAAACGCCACTGCCCTTGGGACTGGTTTTCCTTTTCTGAACCAGACTGGCTTCATGTGGCCAGTGCACATCCAGAACAAGCAGCCACCTACCGTGCTGAGATTTCAGGATCACGTCCCCATCGTCCTCCACCATCACACTTTGCTTTGGATTTTAAGGGCATTCAGGTCTTTCTTCTCCATTGTCCCATTCAAGAGCAAGTGTCCAAGAGAAAGAGTGACAGCAGCCAAGAGCTTGGAATAGGCCAAGCTCCCAGTACTCGTGGTGGCTCACTGCCTGAGGACATAGTGCGGTGGGGGGAGGAACCTTGAGAAGCCCACGGCCTGTCCTGTCACAAAGGAGTTTGTTGACCCCCTGCCTGCCGCCAGCTACTCCCAACATGCCAGGCAGGGGCTGGCTCTTGGGCATCATCATTTCCAACATCTGCCTGGGCTGGGAGACCCGAAGAAATGTTAATGATCAAAGGAACAAACCAACGCTGCAGTTACAGCTTCCTTCGGGAGCTGTTTTTCCTCTGGGCCCATGCCTCTTGTACAGACAATAAAAAAGGAACACCGTCTCAGAGGCTCAGAGGTTCCACCAAAGCCTCTTTCCTTTTACAAACCTGGCCCCAGTGCACTAAGCCTTTGTTCTGAGTCTAAGAGACCTACAGATGGAGAAGGGGGAGTTCAACTCAGGACTGAGGGTGACCTTTTCCCAGGGGATCTAGCATGGGGGCCAGTGGGGCAAGAGCAAAGATTCCCCTGCCAGTGATGGATCCCAGGCAGTCCAGAGAAACCTAGGCGTGGTTGCTGAGGGCGGGGCCTCCCAGGGGTTCGCGAAGCAAGTTACCAGGGGCAGCAGGGAGCCCGGCCGGCCCCACACTGGCGCAGATGCTCCAGGCGCCCGTGGGTGGCGCTGCAGGCTCGGCTGTTGTGGGTCCTCAATGTTAGCATCTCCCTGGAGAGTGCCTCGGAGCCAGCGCACAGTGATCTCTACCAGGGTGTGGACGGAGGGAATGCCATTCGGAGCCTGCCCTGGCTCAGGGCACCCGCGTGGCACCAGGAGCCAACGGGATTTAAACAGGCAGTGACAGGAAGGGGGAGTCCCCACAGAGGGAACAGCCTGTGCAGAGACCCTGAATGCAAGGCGCGCCCTGGGTATGAGACGTGTGTGTGTCTGAGGCAGGAAGTACCTTTCAAGGAGCATCCAGTCTTACCCTCGGTTGAAAACTGAGGCTCAGGGAAGGCAAAGAACTTGTCCCAGGTGTCCCAGGTGACAGAGCAAATTGTCACCTTGGGGAATTGGGTTGTGTGCACGAAATTTGTGAATAAACTTCTGAGCCTGCTGCTGTGCCCTTTGGTAAGAGCCTTTCTTCCACCACCCTAGGTACTACTGCTCAGAGGGGTCAAGGAACTCCCCCAAGGTCACACAGCCTGCGTCCTGGCAGAGACAGGACTTGCCCCCAATCTACCCCACCCCCAAGTCTGTCTGACTTGAGTGAATCAGGGTGGGGCCGGGTGGCACCCGGAGGAGGGCAGGTATCTCACAACCAAGCTGAAGGGGCTGCCACCCTCTGCTTCCCTGGCCCTACCAGGAGGCCTCTGCTGACACTGTCCTGGGCTGGGAGGCCATAGGGAGCTTTGGGCTGCCTGCTCCTGGGCCTGGGAGATAATGTGAGCTGAGGAGGACCTCCCCCAGTGCTCTCCTGCCCCAGGAGTCAGGGTGAGGGAAACAGGACCCAAACACGCTGTCTGTCTGTCTGTCTGTCTGTCATCCTCTCAGAAAACACACACCAAGGTCTCCTGGGCCAGGCTGTGGGCTGCTACCAGCCTCTAGCAGCAAATGAGTTCAGTATTCCAGGTGCTGTCACGGAGACCCCAGCCACAGGCTGGGCAGGGAAGGGGAGGAGCCCTGCGGGTCAGAGAGAACTTTCTAGAAGGGGAGCCTCTGGGAAGAGCCGCAAGAGCCCATGGGAACGTGTGACGGCCCCTCCCCGCAGAGAGGAAGCAGGTGCAAGACTGCAGTGATCAGCCTTAGCACTGAGGAGCTTTCTGGCTGTCTTGGAAGAGAAGTTCACAGGCAGCAACGCTCAGAGCCACCTTGTGTGTGTGTGGAGTGGGGAGCGGGTTGATGGGGCAGCAGGGCTTCCCCTCCAGCTCCATCCCACGGAGGATGGGCCTGGGAGGGGTTATAGAAAAATTGGCAGAATTTGCACCTTTTCCACCTCCCAAAGAGAACCCAGTCCAGGCCAATGGAAGCCCAAAGAGTGTGGGGCAACCCCTGCAGCTGGTAGGGCGACCCCGGCTCCCACTCCAGAAAGGCCTCACGGAAATCCTCGCTCAAAACTTTCTTTCTCCAGCTGCCGACATTTCAGATGAAACCCCTAGCTCAGCTTGGAGCTGTCAGGCTGTGTGGGTGCTGGGGACTGAGAGGTCCAGCCAGATCTGCTTCCCAATTCTGGGCGCCACAAGAAGCAACTCAAAGCCCTCCCCAGAAAGGATTCCCTATTTAACAAATGGTGCTGGGAAAATTGGCTAGCCATAAGTAGAAAGCTGAAACTGGATCCTTTCCTTACTCCTTATACGAAAATTAATTCAAGATGGATTAGAGACTTAAATGTTAGACCTAATACCATAAGAACCCTAGAGGAAAACCTAGGTAGTACCATTCAGGACATAGGCATGGGCAAAGACTTCATGTCTAAAACACCAAAAGCAACGGCAGCAAAAGCCAGAATTGACAAATGGGATCTCAATAAACTAAAGAGCTTCTGCACAGCAAAAGAAACTACCATCAGAGTGAACAGGCAACCTACAGAATGGGAGAAAATTTTTGCAATCTACTCATCTGACAAAGGGCTAATATCCAGAACCTACAAAGAACTCAAACAAATTTACAAGAAAAAAACAAACAACCCCATCAAAAAGTGGGCAAAGGATATGAACAGACATTTCTCAAAAGAAGACATTCATACAGCCAACAGACACATGAAAAAATGCTCATCATCACTGGCCATCAGAGAAATGCAAATCAAAACCACAATGAGATACCATCTCACACCAGTTAGAATGGCAATCATTAAGAAGTCAGGAAACAACAGGTGCTGGAGAGGATGTGGAGAAATAGGAACACTTTTACACTGTTGGTGGGATTGTAAACTAGTTCAACCATTATGGAAAACAGTATGGCGATTCCTCGAGGATCTAGAACTAGATGTACCATATGACCCAGCCATCCCATTACTGGGGATATACCCAAAGGATTATAAATCATGCTGCTATAAAGACACATGCACACGTATGTTCATTGCGGCACTATTCACAATAGCAAAGATTTGGAATCAACCCAAATGTCCATCAGTGACAGACTGGATTAAGAAAATGTGGCACATATACACCATGGAATACTATGCAGCCATAAAAAAGGATGAGTTTGTGTCCTTTGTAGGGACATGGATGCAGCTGGAAACCATCATTCTTAGCAAACTATCACAAGAACAGAAAACCAAACACCGCATGTTCTCACTCATAGGTGGGAACTGAACAATGAGATCACTTGGACTCGGGAAGGGGGACATCACACACCGGGGCCTATTATGGGGAGGGGGGAGGGGGGATGGATTGCATTGGGAGTTATACCTGATGTAAATGACGAGTAGTTGGGTGCTGACGAGTTGATGGGTGCAGCACAGCAACATGGCACAAGTATACGTATGTAACAAACCTGCACGTTATGCACATGTACCCTAGAACTTAAAGTATAATAATTTAAAAAAAAAAAAAAAAAGCCCTCCCCAGAACTGTCCAAAACCCACAGGCACAGTCCAGCCCATTGCCAGACGAGGAGCCTAAGACCTGACTCCAGGGACTCAGGGACAGGAATGGCCATGCCTCAGGGGTCCAGCTTATTCACTGCAGTAACTACAGGCAAGCACCTGGTCCCAGGTGGGCTTGAGGGAGATCGACGTTGCCTCCTTAGGCCACTGGGCACAGGCTGCACCACCACCACTGGTGTGATGCCAGGTGTGGTGCTGAGATCAGCAGGTGGCCCGCTGCATGGGGCCCTTTGAGGCCCATGGAGGGCTGTGGGAGGCCAGTGCAGGTCCAGAGGCACAACCATCTTCCCCAGTCCATGTCCAGAGGCGTCTGCAGACATGGCCCCCAGCCCTCGGTCCTCATCTGCTGGGCCAGCTCATCCCATCATGCAGAGGGGTCAAGTGACTTGTAAGCCCAGCATGAGCAGGAAGTGAATAGGCCCTCGGGCAGGTCTGAGTCCAGGCAGCCATGAGCTCCCAGGCCCAGAGCATCTAGAGCTGAAGGGAGCTCCTTAGCGCTCCCCCTCACCCCGCCGCCAGCCCAACACACACAGTGATGGCCGAGGGCCTGAATGCTGCTGGGGAGTCTGGGCAGACCCCAGCTTCAAAACTCATGCAAATTCACCACTCCACTCCATAATACATCTGAATGCATTTTAATATAAAAATAACAGCTTTCCCCCAATTCTTGCTCTAGGAAAATGTGCTACGCTCACCTTCCCTCTACCCCTGTCCCATCAGGCTCAGAGCCAAGGCCGTAGGGCTGCTGAATACACATGTGAGGGGGCTGAGGGGAAGATCACAGTACCAGGAGGGCAGGCAGGGCACTGCCAGGCTGGCCAGTGGAGGGGTGGGGGTGTCGGTCCCACCAGGGGCTGGCTTGGTTGCTGGTGCCCTGAGTCCTTCTCTGCCCGCCTGGGTGTTGCCTTCACTGATGGAGGTAGGCATCCAGCCAGATGTCACCAGACTTCTTCAGGGATCTGGGAGGTGGGGGTGGCAGTGGCGGTGGGTGTTAGGATCTCAGTTGCAAGATCGTAACACCCCTGTATCCCCCATGATAAGTGTGAGCGGAGATATCCCCATTCCCTGTGGGTTCCCTTCCCTGGGGGCAGGCAGGGATGTGGGCCCGGAGGGTGGGTTGGGAGAACAGCTGAATGCTCATTCTCTGGAATGGAATCTAGACTGGGGAGAGGGGTGTGGGGTAGGGGAGCTGGAGGGCAGCCAAAGCCAAGTCCAGGCATGAGCCTGGGTGGGCCTGTCCCTCCTGCATCGAGTTCTCCATTGCCTCCTCCTGCTGGGCACTGCAACCCAGGGACAGAGAGGATGTGGAACCTGCCCACCCCATCTTGGGCCTGATATTAGGCGGTGGAGCCAGAAATGTCAACAACCTGCTAGGAAGCCCTGTGCCAGGCGCTCTAAAGGGCTGTGCCAAATGGCAGGGGCTCACAGCATCAGGCTGGGAGGGATCATGAAGGAGAAGTGGGCGTCTGAATCCCAGCATAGGAAGGAAGGGCACCCAAGGAAGGGGAACAGCGTGTGCAAAGACCTGGAATCTGGCCTCTGTTCCCCACCTCCAAGGTGACCGCAAGGGCTGAGCCCCATCACCCCTCGCCTGCATGGCTGCAGTGTCCTTTGCTCTACTTTTCCACTTCGACTCCCGCCCATCAGTCATTCCCAGTAGGGGCAGCTTTCCAAGATGCAAGCCGGGCGTGTCCCTTCCCCGAGCGCCTGCATGCCCGCCTCGGTTATCCATGCCATGAGCTTGGCATTCGGGGCCAAGCGCTTTCTGCTTTCTGCCTAAACGTCCCTCGTCGCGGCCTCTCCCCTCCTCCCTGTCCCTGCTCACAGGTCAGCCTGTCAATACCGCCCACCCTGCCACATTATTAAAAACGGCAGCCCCTGCCTGGCCGCCCCCTCCCCTCCCCTGTCTCCACCCTGAGGGGCTCTTCATTGTTCTTTTGCCCATCTCCTGTAATGTACTTATTTGTTATTTTAACTGCTTGCCTTTTCCTCTGCTAGAAGGAACATCAGCTCCAAGAGGGCAGGAAGCTCCCTGGAGCCTGTTTTGCTCCGATTGTAGGAAAACAGCCTGTCGAATGGCAAGGGCAATGCCATCTTCAAGCAAATCTGATAACCGATGCTTGACCCCGAATGCCAAGCTCATGGCATGGATAACCTCCTGTAGACGCTTGTCTCCAGTGATCACCAGGTTCATAAGAACCACCTGCATGGGGCTCACCCTAAAAGCTTGCTATACAGAGGGTTCTTTTTGGAGGGCATGTGAGGGGAGGTACCAACTCTTGGCTGCCTGAGATACGGTTTTTTGTTTGTTTTTGACAGTCTTGCTCTGTCGCCCAGGCTGGAGCGCAGTGGCGTAATCTCAGTTCATAAACAACCTCTGCCTTGCGGGTTCAAATGATTCTCCTCCCTCAGCCTCCCAGGTAGCTGGGATTAAAGGTGCCCGCCACCACACCCAGCTAATTTTTGTATTTTTTTTAGTAGAGACAGGGTTTCACCACGTTGGCCAGGCTGGTCTCAAACTCCTGACCTCAAGTGATCCGCCCACCTAAGCCTCCCCAAGTACTGGAATTACAGGCATGAGCCACCGCGCCCGGCCCTGAGACATGGCTTCTGTTTATAAATCCCTATTAAGTGTTTCTTTCTGAGAAACTGGATCTGTTAGCTTCTTTCCCTCAGCCTTTGGAGGCAGGTTTGCAGAGACCTGCTCACCGCAGGCGCTGCTGTGTTTGTGAGTCTGCAGCAGGTGCTCCAGAAATTCTCGCTGTGTGCATGAAGGCTGGGGAAGGGAGGAAGGGCATGGGACACGGACAGAAAGGCTCAGGGGCCCCGGGGGCTCAGCAGGAGGCTGACCTGGACAAGGGCAGGCATAGGCCCTGGGGAAGCCACCCAAGCAGAGGAGCCAGGCTGCGGCCTCACCTGACGATGTCCACCAGCGCAGTGAGGAAGGGCTTCACTTCGTAGCTGAGGCCGTGCTTGGCACACAGTGACTTGACCAGTGGGGCCACCCGGCTGTAGTTGTGTCTCGGCATCCTGGGGAAGAGGCTGGGGGTGGGGAGCGTGTGCTGGCACCTGAAGTGGGAGGCTTCCAGAGACAGGCCCCACCCACGGGTCCCCTCCCAGGACCCCTCCCAGGACCCACTCCCCACCTCCCACTGGCCTCCAGCACCCACACTCACTGGTGCTCGATCTGGAAGTTGAGGTGCCCGCTGAACCAGTTGGTGAAAAGTGAGGGCTCCACGTTGCAGGTGGCTGCCAGCTGCCGGAAGCCGGCGGGGCACAGGTGAGAAAGCTGCTGCAGATCCCTGACCCCGCCATCCCCCACCTGGCGGCCCCGTCAGGGCCTCATCCCTCCTTTGCCAGTTGGCTCCTAGCGGGGATCCCCCACCCCACCCAGGATGGGCCCCACCCAGCCCCACCCCTGCTGCCCACCTGAGAGCTGGCCCAGTCCCGGTGCTTCTCATGGCCGATCTCCTTGGGGATGTGGTTCATCTGTGTGATCCACACGAACCAGTGGCTCTCCAGGACCCTGTGGGGAGGCTCGGGCACTGCCCTAGGTCCAGCTCACCACTTAGGCACCCTGAGTGGAGGCTGGAGGGCAGCTGTCTCCAAGTGGCCTCGACTTCCTTATCTGTACAATAGGAGTGTGGTCACCGCCCCCTTGCCAGTGTTTAAAGAATCTGAATGAAGCAGTGTCCACTGTGAGGCTGAGCCCAGAGCAGCTCTGACCCCCACGGGGCCACTTACAAGCCAGGCCACGCTCCCTAAACCCACTGACCCTGGGCTCCTGTCACGCTTGTGTTCACGTGATTCCGCCAGCAAGCCAGGGAGGTAGTGCCACTGGCCCCATTCTGCAGACCGGGAAAGGGGAGCTCTGGTTGGGGGGTGCAGTGGGGTCACCTGTTGCCTGTGTGTGACCTCGCCACCCCCTGCCATACCTGACAGCAACAAAGAAGAGCAGCACCCCAGGGACACCGTAGAAGGGGAGGTAGGATAAGAAGAAGCGGGCATAGAAGCTGGCGGCCCAGAGCAAATCCTGCAGAGGAGGGCAGAGGCAATACCGAGAGGTCTCCAGGCGCCCCGAGGTCTGGACGCCTGGTGGGTGGGAGGAGGACCTCAGCATCCAACCCTCCTGCCTGATTTGCCTCAGAGCCCAGGACAGGCCACCACCCCCTCTGGTTTTCTCAGTTGAGTAAAGGAACAGGGTCCTTGCCCTGTCAGCTCACGAGGCTGACTTTAGCGACAAAGGTGCCATGCAGGGTGTGTTGGGGAAGACCCTGCCAGGAACACAGATGCCTGGCAGAGTCGGCCCAGCAATTCCTCCTGGGAAGACACCCTCACCGAGAGAGACCCACACACCCCCCACTCCTCAACCCCCACACACATGTACGGTGACGGGCACACTCGCTCTCCTGCTGCGCGCACACATGTGAGCCCCACTGTTGCACGCACATGTGCACCCTGTTTGCCTTCATGGGCAGGTACTGTCCCCCGAGGCACCACCTCCTGCCACGGCAGCCGTATGCCCGGGGTCCTGGGCAACCCCACTCACCGCCCACTGCATGCACACCAGCATGTACGCCAGATTTTCCACTTCAAAGTTCACCAGGGTGAGCAGCGGCGGGCCGACTGCAGGAAGAGGCACGAGAGCGCTCAGGAGTGGGGCTGGACTGCCCAGGTGGGTGGGCCGCAGAGTGAGGGGCTCTGTTACTCCAGGAATGTCCCTGGGATGTTGGTGCTGGTCACGTCCAGCTAGAATGACCCCTATCACTCCCGACCCTGTGTCTAAGCCTCCTCAGGCTGCCCTTACCCCACCACCTCCCACCACCCTTCACCGCAGGTCAGGGCCAGCCTTGAGTCCTCGCTCTGTCCACCCCAACAACTGCCCAAAGATTCTAGGGCTCCAGACCACTCTAGTGTGAGGGCAGGAAGAAATTCTACGTGGGGCTTGGGGAGGCTCCCAGCAGGGCTGTAATGGCCCATGACTGCAAGGTGTCCCAGGCAAGAGAGACAGCTGGGGCAAAGGCATGGTGCTGGGAGAGTGTACAGGCTGCAGAGGCTGGGAGGGTGCCATGACAAGGGAGACTTGACAGGCATGCCCCTGCCCCAGGAAGTGGCGGGGAGTGGTCCAGGACAGCAGGGAGGACAGTGCAGGCCCAAGCACTCCCCCATACCAGAAGGACAGATGGACACTCACTCAGGAAGAAGTACAGATGCTGCTGGTTGTAGGGTAGGTATCTGCGTTTCTTCTTGCCATACTGTGGAGACAGGCAGTGGCTGGAGACAGCAGCTCTCCAGGCCACCTCCTTCTCCTGGGCAAGGTCACGGGGCTGGCTGGGGCCAAGGGTCAAAGGCAATTCTAGATTCTAACAACTGGGCTGGTCGTCCCCAGCAGCTACGGCAGGTGGGAAGGAAAGACGTGGGGGCAGGGGTTGGTTCAGCCAGAGTGGAGGCTAGATCAGGGGCTAGGTCAGGGGCAGAGTGGAGACCCAGTGCATCAGTTCCCCCTCAGCTGCAGGCCCAGCCAGAGGGTGTCCACGTCCCTCCCCACCCACCTCGACAGATGACTCCCCCAGTAGGAAGACGGGCGCCACCGTCACATCTGGGTCTTTGTGGAAGATGTTGGGCTTGGCGTGGTGCTGGAAGTGGCGGAAGTTCCACCAGTGGGCAGAGAAGCCCTGTGGAGGAGGAGGGGGCTCTCAGGAGCAGGCTGTGCCCCCCACTCTGTGCCCACACACTTGGGCAGACCCAGCGCCACTCAGCACCTGGCTGCCCACCCACCCCACCCTCACCTTTAGCTGCCCCATCACGAACTTCTGGGCCACATGGTTCCACCGGGACTTCTTGAAGATGGAGGCATGGCCCAGATCATGTTGCAGACACCAGGACTGAGCCTGGGGAGAGAGGCAGGGTCAGAAGCTGTTGGGAAGGACGGAGCCCGCCAGGGCCTGGGGCCCCAGCGAATCCTTTCAGCTTGCAGGGTACCCCTGTGCTAATGCTCCATTTCAAGATCCTTGTGGGCCAGTGTTCTCTTTTTACAGGTGAGAACTGAGTCCCAGGGAAGTGGAGGGGGCTTGTAAGTGTCACGAAGCTGCAGGGCAGCAGCCTGTGGCTCAGTGGCCCTGTGCTTGATCAGGATTTGTTAAAGAAGGAACTTCTCGGCTCATCTGGAACGCAGCTTGACCCACAGACATGCGTGATGGGCCTTCAGGCTGTTCACTCATTCATCTGTTTATTCATCCATTCATCCTTTCATAGGTTCATTCGTTCATTTAGCAAATATGTTCACAATGCCCGCGTGCATGGGGGCCCACGTCTGTTGGGCAGTTAGGGTGGCTGCAACACAGAGCCGGGGTCACCTGGGAGATGGCCAGGATGAAGGCGGCCAGGGCACTGGGCACCCAGCCAGGACCCAGGAGGTAGATGAGGAGCCAGGCCAGCACCTCCATGGCCAGGATGTGGCCCAGTAGGAAAGCAAAGAAGGTGGGACTGGCATCAAACAGCTTCATGTCCTCGGCTGCCTGGTGCAGGGCTCGGAAGTCCTCGACCAGCTGTGCCTGCCATAGCAGAAGGGCCGATCAGCCAAGGAAGAAATTCCTCCCCACCCCCATTCTCCTGGAGCCCCAGTCACTCCTCCCAGCACCAGGCCCAAGGGGTGTAGGCAAAGGGGAATGAAGTGTCGAGAGTACCCAGCCCGGGGTGTGAGCTGGAGCACTGGCTGGTGGCGAAGCCTCCTCTCCCTCCCAGAAGGTATGGGGCGGGTAAGACGCTAGAGCCAGGAGAGAAACCAGCTCATTAAAATCCTCCTTGTAGATGGGGATGCTAGGTGACAAGAGGGAGGGAGCTTGCCTCGGGATCCAAATGAGTGCCTGGCTAAACCAGATCTGAAGCCCTGGACTTCTCAGGGCATCCCTACAGCTTCACTTTCAACTGCCTGCCCCCTGGGAGGGGAGGGGAGGCCCAGCCCTGACCCTGCATCCCCTTGGGCGAATGCCGAGGGAGCTGCTCCTGGCCATATGACAATATCTCCCAGCCCTCCAGCCATCCCCCTCCCTCAGGGGCTGAGGCTCCCCTAGGGCCCTGCTCACATTCAGGGGTCCATCCTGGCTGGGTTCCTCTGGTGCCAGCTCTCCAATCAACAGGGGCTGTAGGAACTTGCGCACGAAATTGAGATCTTGATGGAAGGCACGGAAGGCATCCTGAAGGAGAGCAGACAGTCAGGCAGACAGACAGACACAGCTGAGTAGCACAGTAGCAGCCAGCAGAGACGGGCGGAAGGACCATGGATGGATGGGCAGAGCAGATGACAGGTGGACAGAAAGTCAGCCGGCTGATGAATAGTCAAAGACATGGGACCAAGTGGGTCCGCCTTGCCCATGGGCCCTCCCTGGTCCTCCCAGGGCCCCAGGTTGTCCTGCTTTTCACCCATTGCCTGCTGTGCTCCATCCGCTTTACCCAGCACAAGGGCCCCTCTCTGAACATGGTCAAACATCTACAGCTCTGGATTTACAGAAAGACCTCCGTGGAAGACTCCGATTTCTTGAACCACGAAGAAAGGTTCTACTTTTCTAAAAAGCTTTCTGTAAGTCATACATGTTTCCACTGCATGTAGAATAAGATCTCGGTCACAAACATTTGATTCACCCCGTTTTTACAAACATAAGCAGTGGGTGAAGGGTACGTGGGAAAACTTGGAACTGAGGATCACTGGGTCATGGGGTGGGGGGATCAGTCAAGAGCCACACACATTGAGTCCTTGGGGGTTTGCAAGGAAGACACTTGAACAGTTAAACTCATTTGACTTACAAAGCAGGAAGCAGGAGTAGAAAATATAATTTTTTTTTTTTTTTGAGACAGAGTCTTGCTCTGTTGCCCAGGCTGGCGTGCAATGGCACGATCTCAGTTCACTGCATCCTCTACCTCCTGGGTTCAAGTGATTCTCCTGTCTCAGCCTTCCAAGTAGCTGGTCTCAAACTCCTGACCCCAGGTGGCCAAGCTGGTCTTTAATTCCTGACCTCAGGTGATCTGCCCGCCTTTGCCTCCCAAAGTGCTGGAATTATAGGCGTGAGCCGCCGTGCCCAGCCTAATTTTTTTAAGTAAATAAAATGGGCCAGGCATGGTGGTTCACATCTGTAATCCCAGCACTGTAAGAGGCTGAGGCACAAGAATTACTTAAGGCTAGGAGTTCAAGACCCACTCGGGCCACATAGTAAGACCTTGTCTCTGTTTTTACAAAAAAGAAAAAATAATAAATAAAATGAATAATCTAACATTCTTGCAATTCTGTGTAATAGCTGGAATGGGGGTGGAATACAATGCAGGAGAAGGAAGAAAGAGTAAAGAAAGAGGGTGAGAGGAAAAGACAGACCAGGAGAAAGATAACAGCCAGGGAAAGAGACCAGCCAGGAAGTGGCCCCAGAAGTACTACAGCAAGCTTGAACTTCACACCTGGGCTCCCGTAGCCCTCTGGGTCTGCCAGTGGTCTTGGTATGGTAATCGGCTCACTAATTGCTCACAGCTCTTGGACTGATGATTTTCCTTGTACTTTCAGAGTCTCTCTCTGAATGGGCTAGCCAGAGCCATACAGCAGCCTCGACTATAGAACCAGCAGCTGGGTGGTGTTGTCTCCACGGGTCTGGAGAAGGGAGGCCTCCCGGTTGCTAAAGGAAACACCTTTGCAGAAAGCTGACTGAGGACAGGGGCCTCCTATTGTCCCCTTGCTAATGAGCCTACCAGCTGGTGTAGGTTAAAACGGAAGTGACAGCTGGGCCCTGAAGTCACTGCCAGGACATTCTCCTACAACCCTGGGGGAAGAAAGCACTTCAGGTCCCTCCAGCACCCACTAAGAGGTAACACCGACATGATCTGCTGGGGGTCCCCTTGCCTGCTTTTAGAGGCCCAGGGCAGCATGCGGACTGGGGGGCTGGTAGGGTGCCCCTTCTAGAATAACCTGGGCTGACTTGGCTCCTTCATCACAGAGAAGGGGCTGTATAAGTGCAGATCTCACCCCCTCTGGACATGAATCCTGAAACAGGGGCAGCAAAACTCGTAGAAAAAGGGGCAGAGGGAAGGCTGCGGGGTCCCCAGGAAGCTGTCTGGGCCCCCAGCTACCTGTGGAGGGAAGCTGGGAGGGAAGAAGACTCTTGGGGTTCTGCTGACCCCACTGGGTGACTTTTTTTTTTTTTTTTTGAGACAGGGTCTTGCTGTATCGCCCAGGCTAGAGTGCAGTGGTGCAATCACGGCTCACTGCAGCCTCAACCTCCTGGGCTCAGGTGATCCTCCCACCTCAGCCTCTCCCGTAGTTGTTGGTACAGGTGCGTACCACCGGGGCCAGCTAATTTTTAATTATTTTGTAGAGATGAGGTTTGCCATGTTGCCCACCTGGTCTTAAACTCCTGGGCTCAAGCAATCCACCCCACCTCAGCCTCCCAAAGTGTTGGAATTACAGGAATGAACCACCACGCCCAGCCCACAAAAACACTGAAAAATTTATTTGAGACAGGGCCTCGCTCTGTCACCAGGCTGGAGTGCAGTGGCGCAATCACAGCTCACTGCAGCATTGAAATCCTGGTCGTAAGTGATCCTCCCACCTCAGCCTCCCCAGCAGCTGGGACTACAGGCACATGCCACCGTGTCTCATTAACTTTTGAGTTTTTTTTAATAGAGTCAGGATCTCACTATGTTGCACAGGTATGTCTTAAACACCCGACTTCAAGCGATCCCCCCCATCTCAGCTTCCCAAAGTGCTGAGATTACAGGTGTGAGCCACACCTAGCCTCTAATTTTTAAATTTATTTTTTATTTTTTGAGACAGAGTCTTGCTCTGTCGCCCAGACTGGGGGGCAGTGGCGTGATCTCAGCTTACTGTAACCTCTGCCTCCCAGGTTCAAGAGATTCTTGTGCCTTAGCCTACTGAGTAGGTGGGATTACAGGTACAAACCACCACACCAGGCTAATTTTTATATATTTTGTAGAGTCGGGGTTTCACCATATTGCCCAGGCTGGTGTTGAACTCCTGAGCTCAAGCAATCCTCCTGCCTTGGCCTCCTAAAGTGTTGGGATTACAGGCGTAAGCCACCACACCCAGCCAATTTTTAAACAATTGTAGTAAAATATACATGAAATTCACCATTGTAAGCATGCTTAGGTGTACAGCTCAGTGGTATTAAGTGCATGCACAGTGTTACCCAACCATCACCATCATCCCGCTCCAGAACCTTTTCACCTTCCACAACTGAAACTCGGTCCCCATTAAATACTAATTCTCCATTCTCTCCTCCCGCTGCCCCTGGCAACCACCACGCTACCTTCTGTCCATACAGATCTGCCTCCTCCAGGAACCTCATCTGGGAGAAATCACGTTTGTCCCTTTGCCTCTGGCTTGTTTCACTCAGCACAGTGTCCTTACGGTCCATCCATGTTGCAGCACATGCCAGGATGTCCTATCTTTTTCAGGCTGAGCTGGCGTGATGCCGGGTCTCTCTCTCTCCTTTGCGACTCCCCAGATGCACACACACATGCA
Source organism: Theropithecus gelada (assembly GCF_003255815.1). Classification (NCBI taxonomy): domain Eukaryota; kingdom Metazoa; phylum Chordata; class Mammalia; order Primates; family Cercopithecidae; genus Theropithecus; species Theropithecus gelada. Next base: position 12,353,904 of record NC_037682.1, on the reverse strand, counting down.
GACACACCCACCAGCCCACCCCAGCTGGCATCACTCAGAAACATGCCCACAATCACGGCCCACATGAACACTCAGCCAAACACAGCCTTGCACACAAGGTACGCAAAGATGCAGCCGGCACGCACAGACGCACCTGGTACAACATGCTAGCTGTGGCTGCGGCCCCAGAATCTCCTCCCTCCCAGCCCTTCCCTCTCTCATCCCGTGTCAGTTCTGGGGGACACCTTCTTGAGCTGAGGATCTTGGGTCCAAACTGGTCTTCTCGCCTCCTTTCCCGTTGGTCCTGATTCACCCAGGCCAGCCCTGTCGAGGCACTGACGGGGAGGACAGAGCCAAGCCCACCCAAGGGTCTTCAAGCCAGATCTATCCCTTGCAATGATAAGGGGAGGTATGATTCCCCTCAAGGCTGTGTCAGAGAACCCCAAAGCCATTGACAGGGCTCCAGTTGGGGGAGGGACAGGTGGGGCTGTGACAGTTCCCTGAGAAGCAGGCTGGGCTCTCAGGGCTGGGTGGGCACCCCAGGGCTGTGCTTCTCATGCTGTCAGGGAGTGCGAGTAGGGCAGGGGCCTGGACTCAGGCTGAAACCTGACAGACCAGCAAACAGCCTTTTCTGGAACTGGCTGAGGTCATGTGACCTGGTCCTCTCTGGGCCTCTCCTTAAGGATGGGTGGGGGGGCCACACAGAAACTAAGACTCAGAGAGGTTAAGCTACTTCTTCAAGGTCACACAGTTCCATTTGACTGAGGTTAGATCACAGCCCAGGTCTCTTCTCACTCATAAGTGGGAGCTGAACAATGAGAACACATGGACACAGGGAGGGGCAAATCACACACCGGGGCCTGTTGGGGGGGTGAGGGACAAGGGAAGGGAGAACATTAGGACAAATGCCTAATGCATGTGGAGCTTAAAACCTAGATGAGGGGTTGACAGGTGCAGCCAACCACCATGGCACATGTATACCTATGTAACAGACCTGCACATTCTGCACATGTATCCCAGAACTTAAAGTGAAAAAAATGAAAAACTGTGCTTGTGGCCACTCCTGGACCAGAGGGGAGGCAGCAGTTTTCCTAGGTGGGGTGCGGGGGTCCTTGCCATGAGGCCAGTCACTATCTCAAGAAGCCAAGGGCCAGCTGCTGGGAGCGTGGGCTGCGGGGGCAGGAGGGTGGTTGGTTCTTGGGCCTCATCAATGGAGCCTCAGGGAACTGTGGGAGGTCCCACCCTCACCCACCCTAAGTGCACCCAGGGGTATGTGCACCAAGCCCTGTCCCCCCAACCCCCACACACACCCAAGTGAGGGGAAAGCGGTACTTGAGGTCTTTCACTGGGTACCGAAGCAGAGGTGGGTGAAAGCGCTGGAATCAACACGGCACCCCTAAACACAAACTTCTGGCAGCGACCGGCTCTGTTCACAGTGGCATCCTCAGAGGCCGGCACAGAGCAGCTGCTCAACAGCAGGTATGAACAAGTAAACAAGAGCCAACCCTCCACAGCCCCCAGCAGGGGCACGAACCATTTTGCTGGTGAGGAAATGAAGGCTCAGCGGGAAGGGACATCTGCCCCGGTCACAGTTAGTAGTGGCAGAGCTGGGATTCGAACCCAGGCCTATCTTCTGTGATGTTCATGCTCCTTCAGGACACAGGGACAACTCGGCCTGGCCTTGGTCCCTGGAAGCCTAGAGTGGCTCAGTTGGTCCCAAGAGCTCATGCCCTGCCCCAGCCCCACCATGAAGCCCACACAGCAGCTGGTAAGGGGAGGGATCCCAGAGCCAGCCTGCCCAGGATGGAATCTGAGCTGCTACCCAGGAGCTAGGGAGCCCCAGTCAAGACCACACCCCTCTCTCATCAGTATTTCTCATCAGTAAACTGAGAACCACAAATCCCCATCTCACAAGGCTGCTGGGAGGATGGAGTCGGTGGCATTAAAGCACTTAGAAGGGGCCTGGTGGTTGGCAAGAGCTCCATAGCCCAGCTCTTTCCTAGCCCTGCAGCCCTGATGCGCCTCGTCCTGAGAGTCCACTTAGAGGTAAGTGCCTGCAGGAGGGGCCTGTAGGTGTCGGGGAAGAGAGTGGAGAAGCTGCTTCTCTGCCTGCCTGTTAAGTCCTGGCCAAGCCTGAGGCTGGGATAGAGCAGGGGCTGGGAGCCTCCTTCCACCCCAGAGACACAGCAGGGCAGGGAGGGATTTTTGGTCACCTCCCTAGAAGAATCCAGAATGTTCCAGATCAGTCAGGAAGGGGGTGAAGCAGGGAGTGTGGCAGGGCTGCTGAGGGCTCAGGTGGTCGGGGTCTGTCCTCGCTGCCTTCTCATGCCTTTGTAGGAGGTTGGGGTGACAGGGCTATGCCTCAAAGGACACCCCCAGGACATTCCTGCCTCTCTCCTCTCCCAGGTGGGTGGGTAGAGCAGGAGCATGCCCAGCACACCATGCTCCATAAGCACTATCAATATCCCATTTTACAGATGAGGAAACTGAGGCCCAAAAAGGGCCAAAAGAAACAGCTCTAAACATGGGACATCCAAATTTGGCCTGTGTAGCGGAGCCCAACTCGAAAGCAGACGTCCCCAAGAAGCCATCCCTGTCCCCCAGCACCCCTCAATGTCCTGGCGAAGGGTGGGCATATATGTGAAGTCTTTTGCAGCCAGGATGTTTGGCCTCACAGGTGTCCCTGACCCCACAGTAGCCCCAAAGCAGCTATACCCTCTGGCTCCTGGTCCTCTCTCCACCACTGACCTCTGGCTCCACTACTGGAGCCTGGCTGTTTCATCAGAAACCCGCAGGAAGAGACCAAGAGGGACGCCCAGGGGCAGTATCCTGCTGACGCCAACTCTTCCACAAGGAAGGGGCAGGGCACTGCAACTCCTCTGGGGAAGGGGCCTGGGTGGGCGGTGGCCTTGCAGAAAATGCCTGCAAGAGGCCCAGAGCAGTCCCACTTCATGGGAGTGGCCATTAGGGGACTTTCAAGGCAGTCAGTATGGTAGGAGGGAGTGGAGTGGCTCTGGAGCCACCCCCCCCAACTCCCGTGTCCTCAAATCTGCCCGGTCCTAGTCCTGTCCCTCCCCAGCTCCCACCCAGACACAAACCCTACCCTCATGGCCCAAGTACGAAGGGTCCTTCAAGGGTCCCAAGAAGGTTCCATTATACCACCCAGTTTCAAACTCTTTCTCATCTACAAAATGGGTTAACAATAGGACTTACCTCATAAAGTTGTTAGGCGAATTCAATCAGTTACCACATCTAAACCCCTCAGAACAGTGCCTAGTCAATAACTGTTGGCTGCAATTACTATGATGCAGCCTCCGGCGCAGCACTGGCCACTACCTCCTCCAGCTCAGGCCAGGCTCAGAGGACCGCCTAGAAGGAGGGCCTGAAGGCAGAGGGCTCAGGGGTCTGCTGGAACTTGGATTTTCCCAGTTAGGGCTTCAGCCGAAAGGGCACCAGGGGCTGCTGGGAAACCCGTCTGCCCTGAGGAGCTGTGGGCAATGCGTTCACCACACCCATGAATACAGCTTTGTTGCCCATGGTAACCAGGCACCCAGGCCCAGCACCACCCTCACAGTGTGCCCAGGACACAAGCATTCTCATCCTCATCACACTAATGGGGAAACTGAGAAACAGAAGTGAAAGGATGTGTCCAAGATCATAGAGCGAGGCCAGGCTGGCTCCCTCTCTAAAGACAACATGCAGCTAAATCTAATGTCTAATGGCTCGCACTGGACCAGTGTGCCTGTGTCCACAGCCTCTCCTGCTCTCTGCCCTGGCCACACTCTACCTCTTCTAAGTGGTCTCCCCTGGGGGAGGGCAGGTCTCCATCCTCCCTTCTCTTGCCCTTCTGGAAGGCTCTGCCTTCGCTCTCTCCATTAAGGATCCTTTTAAATGTCCATCAGACTCCCCAGGCTTCCCTGCTCTGCTCTCTGAGGCTCCCCATCCTCTTTAGAATAAAGCCAAAGTCCTTCCGAGGACACAAACATCCAGCATGAGCCAGCCCGGCTGCCTCTAGACCTCACTGCCAGGCTCTCTCTCCACTGCTCTCTGCTGCAGCCACACTGTATTCCTGGAACACAGGACACACGGTCCCACTTCTGAGCCTTTGCTCTAGCTGATCCCTCTGCTGTGAACTCATTCCCTGTAGAAGTTTTGCTCACAGCTACATCTTCAGAGGTGAGAACCGTACGTGACACAGAGAAGATGCTCACTGATGGATTTAATGAGTCAATCATTGAAGAACGAATGAGTGCTGGAAATAAACAGGCTAGGTGGCAGCATAGCATGCACTTAAGAACATGGCTGTGGATTCAAATCCCGGACCAATCACTGAATTTCAAGCCACTCTGCCTCTCTGAGCCTTTGTTTTCTCATCTGTCAAGTGGCAATAACAACAAATGGCACCTGCCTCATAGGGGCACTTTGAGGATTAAAAGAGACAGTTTCAATAAATCAAGTACTGAATTCAAAACCTGGCACACAGTAGGCGCTCAGCACATGGCCCTTGTATACTTATGGCCAGCAGCGGCTGGGCCTCATCTCCCTGGCTGGCTCCACTAGTATCAGGCTGCCTATGACTCTCAGACAAACCTGGCCAAGGGCCCAGAGTACTCTCCCCAGGGCACCCGGCCTTGTGTCCCAAGATGGTCACAGGCTGACTTCATGGCATAGAAACTCTGGGAATTTCCTGGCAGGAAGGCTTCATTGCCTGGACATGAGAACAGCTGATGGGCAGCCGGGGCTGGTGAGAGGTGACGGCCGGAACACAGCCCTGGCAACTGGCTGCCCCACCTCCACCTGAGGCCACCGCCCAGGATGGGATGCCTGGGGCCTGGGCTCAACTACCCAGGGCACTGGGCTGGCCCAACCCCTGGTCTGCCCTGAGGATTCGTCATGGACAAAGGCTGATTGCTCCGCCCCAGCAACCTCAGTCCCTTTGTCCTGATTGGACCAAGTGTTTCTGGCAACTCTAGTCCAGGCTGTGGGGCCTTGAGGGAGCTAAGAGACAGCCTAAAGTGTTCCCTTCCTACTACAGATAGGACCGAAACCAGCTAAGGACACCCAGGAAAGGGGTAGCCGTGCAGGGCTGTCCCACCATACACTGCAGTTTGCAGGGCACAGTCATACTTAGGGGCCAGCAGCATTTACCGAATACAAACTACTACATGGCAGCCCTGGGCCACGGACTTGAGAAGACATGATCCTGCCCTCAGCCAGCTCACTGTCTGCCCCAGCTCGCCCCACTTTACAGATGAGTAAACTGAGGCACAGAGGCGTGACATGCCTGCTTTGCTTCAGGGTCACTCAGCGCCTCCAACAGCAGAGCTGGGACCCAGCCCCAAGGAGCAGAGAGATATTTTTTGTTTATTTGTTTGTTCGTTTGAGACAGAGTTTCGCTCTTGTTGCCCAAGTGCAATGGCGCGACCTCGGCGCACCGGAACCTCCGTCTCCTGGGTTCAAGGGATTCTCCTGCCTCAGCCTCCCAAAGTGCTGGGATTACAGGCATGCGCCACCATGCCTGGCTGTTGGTCAGGCTGGTCTCAAACTCCCGACCTCAGGTGATCTGCCCACCTCAGCCTCCCAAAGTGCTGGGATTACAGGCGTGAGCCACCGCTCCCGGCCTGAGACGTTTTTAAAACAGATATTCTTGGCTGCGAATCAATGAGAAAACTGTGTGATGGAAGTCTCAGCATCCCAAGCTAAATGTTAAGTCAGTAATTCCACTTGGGAGGAACCCCAGCATGGGCCTGGCATCAGGCAGGAAAGAGTGATGAAATAAAAGCTTTCTATATCCCGGCCGGGCGTGGTGGCTCACGCCTGTAATCCCAGCACTTTGGGAGGCGGAGGTGGGTGGATCACGAGGTCAGGAGTTCAAGACCAGCTTGGCCAACATGGTGAAACCCCATCTCTACTAAAAATACAATACGCCAGACATGGTGGCACGTGCCCGTAATCCCAGCTACTCAGAGCCTGAGGCAGGAGAATCACTTGAACCTGGGAGGTGGAGGTTGCAGTGAGCCAAGATGGCGCCATTGCACTCCAGTCCGGGTGACAGAGCAAGACTCCTCTCTCTCCAGCGGTTGGTGGGGGGTGCGGGGAGTAAAGTTTTCTGTATCTATACTGTCCTCCAGGTTACAAAAGACCAGAGCAGGCCGGGAGTGGTTGCTCATGCCTTTAATCCCAGAACTTTGGAAGGCTGAGGCAGGAGGAATGCTTGAACCCAGGACTTTGAGTCCAACCTGAGCAACATAGTGAGACTCTGTCTCTATTTTTAAACAAATAATAAATGATAAATAAAACATATTTTTTTAAAACAGACCAGAGCAGGCATCCACAAGACTCCTTGAAGGGAGGCCAGGGCTCAGCCAGGCCAGTGGGGAGAAGCCGTGCCCCTCATCTCGCCATGCCCTGGCAGAAAGGCAGGCACACACCCCCACACTCACGCAGACATGCAAACACCTGCACACTCAAACACTGCCCCTGGGCTGCTTCATCCCACGGCTGTGCTGTCCCCTCGGGCCAGCGTCTGGCCCCTGAGCACCCAGGGATAAGGCTTTCTCTCTTTTTTTTTTTTTTTTTTTTTAGAATTTCAGGAGGATTCTTATTCTCACTCCTCAGCCTCATGGTGTGGAGGGGAAAAGAGGGGCTTTCTTCCTCAAAGAGTCCAGTGAAGATTGTACAATGTGCTGGAGATGGCAATCAGCAGAGAGCAGGTGGCCCTGGCAAGACGGACACCGATAGTCCCAGGACCGGACAGAATCTCCTCTGCTGCCCAAAGCGCCAGCATTCAGAATTCATGTCTCGGGTCTTGAAGACCTTCCTGATACTCAGTGTGGCCAACCTAGGAATTTGGATGGTCAGGACAGGGCATCGTGGCCCCAACCCCTATTATCCAGGTGGGGAACTGAGGAAAAGGGGCTGGTCCGGCTGCTCCACCACCGGACTCCAGCCAGACAGTACCCTGGGACCAGGCTACATCCCTCCCTGTCTAGACAGGGGCTGGGGTTGGGAAGTTGGGGTCCCCAGGGGCCAGCCTGTTCCTGGGGTGACTGTGCTTCCCGGAGAGGCCCACCCAGCCTGGCTGGCAAAGCCCTCCCACGTGCAGCTGCTAGCCCGAAGAGGTGAGTCACTGTCCCTGAGCCCTTTACAGAAGCTCTTGGGAAAGCCACAGACCTCAGGCCGGCCCAGCCCCCAGCCTCTAATGGCAGCTCCTTACCGGCCCCTGAGGACCCTGCCCTGCCCCACCCCTAGCACTCAGCAAGCACCCAGCATGGGGACGCAGAACTGAAATAGGGACCTGCGAGCAACAGGGCAGCCCCTCACCGAGGACAGGCTCTGCAGCATGACACACCCACCTCTGAGGCCCCCTCCTCCCCCGCAGACCTGCTCCGTGGACAGCTGCGGGTCCTCCACACAGGGCACTGGCCTCCCTACCCCACATCTGACCCTGGCTAGTCCACCCCAACTCTGGGTCCCGGCGTGGAGGTCAAAGGTCAGCGAGGGGAGGGAGGATGCTAAGGCCCCACAGGTGGAGCGGGACATCACGCCCACGACCGAGCTCCAGGCTCCACCCGCCGGTGGGTGGCTTCCTTACGGCTTCCTTACCGTGGCGTCCTCAGCGCCGTGGTGGCCGATGAGGCGGCTGCCCCCTGGGTGCCGCTGTGCCCAGCGGCTGATGTCGTAGACGCGGCGCTCGATGACCAGCCACTTGTCGCCGGGCTGGTCGTGCGCGCGGATCTGCTCCCAGGAGAAGGTGGGCAGCGGTGCCCCCGGCTGCGCGGATCCCTCCCGTGGACCGGGCTCCCCGACGCCGCCCATGCTGCACGCACGAGTCCTGGGGATCCCAGGCGGTGGCCGAGGTCCGAGCGAGACCCCGAGGGAAGCGAGGAGCGCTCCCGGGGGCCGCCTCCGCCGCCGCCCGCTGCTCCGGCCCCGCCCTGCCGCCGCGGCCGCCGTACGAGCGAGCGTGCGCCTCCCGGCTCGCGGCGCAGGGAACTCCCCGCCTTATAACCGCGCGGACGGCGCCCGCCTCGCCTCGCCTGCCCCCCGCCCCCGGCCAGGCCCCGGCCCCCGAGGCTGGCTGACCCCCCGCGCCCGCTCCAATCCAGGCGCGGGGCCTCGGCCTCCATTGGCCGCCCGGGAGGGCGGCGTCGAGGCGGCCCGCCCCGCCCGGGAGGACGGTGGCCGCCACCCAGCCCTGCCCCAGGGCACCGTCCCGCCCCCTTTCCCCGGGCTGCGGGCTCCCGAGCTCTCTACTCCGCCCGGAGCGCGGGGCCTGGGGACATAACACGCACCTGTTGGGCGTCCCGCAGCGCCTCCCCGCGCCCTCGGGAACCCGAGGCGGAGTCCGGGTCTGTGAGCTGCGCGGCCTGGGGGGCTTCCAGCAGCGCGTCCTGCAATGTCAAATCCAGTGCGCCCGGAGGGGGGATGCTGTCTCGGGGTGCCTGTGAACAGCCTTCAAACCATGGGCCCCAAAGTCTGCGGGACCCCCACCGCCAATGCAGCTATCGCGGAGCCCTCAGCTGGGGGCGGGTGGCCTCCCCGCCAGCGTCGGCGCTGCAGGGCTGGGAATGCCCAGGGGTGGCCAGGGGGGAGGAAGGGGAGCAGGAGGGCACTGGCGGGTGGAGGTGGGCGCTGCCATCCACGGGCTGAGGACACCTGTGCTTGTTACTGCTTCCCCACGCCTCTGTTTTTTTGTTTTGAGACAGGGGTCTCACTCTGTCGCCCAGGCTGCAGTGTAGTGGCATGATCTCAGCTCACTGCAGCCTCCACATCCTGAGCTCAGGAGATACCCTCACCTCAGCCTCAGGAGTAGCTGGGACCACAGGCGCGCGCCATCATACCCGGCTAATTTTTGGTGTTATTTTATTTTTGTAGAAATGAGGTCTTGTCATGTTGCCCAGGCTGGTCTCGAGCTCCTGGACTCAAGTGACCCTCCTGCCTCGGCCTCCCAAAATGCTGGGATTACAGGCATGAGCCACTGCACCTGAGCCCCACCCCCTTTTTAAATTTACATAAATTCAAGTCCTTTTGAAAGTGTAGGTACCTCCCCTATTGCTTTGGATTTCTTTGTGATAAATATACCTGTTCCTAAAAGTTAAGCGTTCACACCAACAAGGAATTCAAATCAGGCTAAGGTTACTTCCAGAGCACTGGTCGTCAGACTTCCATCAGAACCACCTGAAAGGCTTCCAGCAGAACCACCCCGGGGGTCAATCGGTGGGTCTGGTGTGGAGGCAGAGATTTACATGGCCAGTTCACAGGCGATAGCTGACTGGCTGGTTGGGGAAATGCACTTAGAAAACCCTAAGTATATTTCTCTGATAAGCTAATATTTTGTCTTGGTCTAAAGAGGACCAGTATCCCCAGAAGGGCAGAGGGGGCCTCTGAGGTCTCCCTGGTACCAGGAGCTCCTGCCTTTGCTTGTCAGGACATCCAGCAAGGTGCATGATGTCATCAGGCACCGGGGCTGCCTGGACCCCTCTCCACTGAGGCACCCACTGACCATATCCTGGAACCCCAACCTGGCACATGTGTGTGCGGGTGCAAGAGCATGGCTGGTGGCCCTGGTCCCCGCCATGTTCACACAGCACAGGAATGGAGAAGGCAGACTCTTGGAGGAATGCATCCCCTGCACCAAAATCCAGCCCCATCCACTGGGGGCATGGCCCTGGCCCCACCTTCAGCAGCCCTTAGTGGTCAGAGGCGGCCATCCCAGGGGCTCCTTCTCCGGGGCCAGCCCTGGCCTGGTCTCAGCCCCTGTGTGTGAGGTGGTTGGGGGCTGTGATAGGTTAGAACCTCCACTTTCCCCAGCTGCCCCCAGAAGAGATGGGGAAGATGAAGGAGGGGGCCACAGAATCGTGCAAGAGCTGTGAGTGAGGGCAGGGACCACAGCCCTGTTGGCCAAGTCCTCCTTGAAGGGATCACTGTGGAGGCCAGGCGGAGCTCCTCAGAATGCTCCTCAGGAAAGAGGAGCTGCACACAAAGGGCCAACGCACAGGAAAAGGCGCTCAGCACTGCTAACCATCAGAGAGCTGCAAATGAAACCACAATGAAATACCGCCTCACGCTTGTTAGGAGGGCTCCTGTAAAAAATAAAAAGGCCTCGAATCCCACCATTTTGGGAGGCCGAGGCAGGAGGATTGCTTGAGTGCTGGAGTTCAAGACAAGCCTCGGCAACATAGCAGGAACCCTGTCTTTACTAAATAAATAAATACATAAATGAAAAAATCGGCCGGGCGCGGTGGCTCAAGCCTGTAATCCCAGCACTTTGGGAGGCCGAGACGGGCGGATCACGAGGTCAGGAGATCAAGACCATCCTGCCGACACGGTGAAACCCCGTCTCTACTAAAAAATACAGAAAACTAGCCGGGCGAGGTGGCGGGCGCCTGTAGTCCCAGCTACTCGGGAGGCTGAGGCAGGAGAATGGCGTGAACCTGGGAGGCGGAGCTTGCAGTGAGCTGAGATCCGGCCACTGCACTCCAGCCTGGGCGGCAGAGCGAGACTCCGTCTCAAAAAAAAAAAAAAAAAAAAAAAAAAGAAAAAATCATGCCAGGCATCCCAGCACTTTGGGAGGCCGGGGTGAGCAGATCTCTTGAGCCTAGGAGTTCGAGACTAGCCTGGGCAACGTGACAAAACCCCATTTCTACAAAAAAATACGAAAACTAGCGGGGCATGGTGGTGCATGCATCTGTAGTCCCAGCTACTTAGGAGGCTGAGGTAGGAGGATCGCTTGTGCCCGGGAAGCAGAGGTTGTACTGCACCGAGATCATGCCACTGTACTCCAGCCTGGGCGACAGAGGGAGACCTCGTCTCAAAAAATAAACAAAATCACACATGTTGGCAATGATGCAGAACCTTGTACATGGTTGGTAGGAATGTGAAGTGCTACAGCCAACTATAGAAAAGAGTATGAAAATGCCTTTAAAAAATAAAGATAAAACTACCCTATGATTCAGCAATTCCACTTCTGGGCATATACCCAAAAGAACTGAAAGCAGAGTCTTAAGGAGATATTTGTACATCTATGTTCTTAGCAGCATTATTCACAATGGCCAACAGATAGAGGCAGCACAACTGTCCATCCACAGATGCTGGATAAATAAAATGTGGTCAGGCCAGGCGCGGTGGCTCACGCCTGTAATCCCAGCACTTTGGGAGGCTGAGGCGAGCGGATCATCTGAGGTCACGAGTTTGAGACCAGCCTGGCCAACATGGAGAAACCTCGTCTCTACTAAAAATACAAAAATTAGCCGGGCATGGTGGCACATGCCTGTAATCCCAGCTCCTCAGGAGGCTGAGGCAGGAGAATTGCTTGAACCCAGGAGGTGGAGGTTGCGGTGAGCTGAGATCACGCCACTGCACTCCAGCCTGGGCAACAAGAACGAAACTCCATCTCCAAAAAAATAATAATAATAAATAAATAATAAAAAATAAAACGTGGTCTACGCATACAATGGAATATTATTCAGTCTTAAAAAGGAAGGAAATCCTGTCACATGCTACAACAGATGGGCACTGAGGATATGACGATGTGAAGTGAAAGGAGCCAGTCACGAGAGGACAAATACTGTATCATCCACTTAAATGAGGGCCCTCGTGCAGTGAAATTCATAGAAAGTAGAATGGGGGTTGCCTGGTGTGGGAGGAGGTAGAAATAGAGGGTTGATTAATGGGTATAGAGTCTCAGTTTTGTGAAATGAAAATGTTCTGGAGATATTTCAGAACACTGTAAATGGACTTAGCACTACTGAACTATACACTTAAAAATGGTTAAGGGAAGGCAGGGCACAGTGGCTCACACCTGTAATCCCAGCAATGTGGGAGGCTGAGGCGGGAGGATCACTTGAGGTCAGGAGTTCGAGACCAGCCTGGCCAACATGGTGAAACCCCGTCTTTACTAAAAAAAAAAAAAAAAAAAAAAAAAATTCACACACAAAACATTAGCTGGGCATAGTGGTGCACCTGAAGACCCAGCTACTTGAGAGGCTGAGGCAGGAAAATCGCTTGAACCCAGGAGGCGGAGGTTGCAGTGAGCCGAGATTGCACCACTGCATTCCAGCCTGGGTGACAGAGTGAGACTCCATCTCAAAACAAAACAAAACAAAAAAAACAACAACAACAATAAAAAAAAAAAAAAGAGTTAAGGTAGTACAAGTTACGGGTTTTTTACCATAATAAAATGAAAAGGGCAAGGAGGCTGCGAAAGCCATTTAGTCCTATCTTTCCAACTCACTGGTGAGGAAACTGAAGCCCAGAGAGGAGCGACTTTGCCCAGGTGCACAGCCCCGGCAGGAGTTCCATCAGGACAGGCTTGGCAGACTGGAAAGCATCCTGCAGGAGTGAAGCATACCAGTGCGCAGCTGGTCTCGGCTCCGTGCCTCCATCCTCAGAGGCCAAAGTTGTTGCTAGGTTTGAAGAGGGGGCCAAAGAGGGTTAAAATGTTCACACGTGCCAGGGGTACCCAGAGAGGCCCAAGTGGGTTATCTAGAAAATCCATTCAAAAGGAACAATTCCCTCGTGGTTGATGTCAGCTAACCCTCCCCAGCCACCTCTAAGCACATTGCAGGTGTCTAGGAAAGGGCATCCAGGATGCTGGTTCATACTGTGGGCTCCAGGGCTGGGCTCATGATTCCTATCCCGGGGCCATCATTTCCTCTGTGTCACTTCTGTGTGCCTCATTCTACTCATCTACAAAATGGGAGAATAGTACTTTATAAGGTTGCTGTGAGGATGAAATGAATTAGACCATTTAAAGGCTTTGTGGCTCAAGCCTGTAATCCCAGCACTTTGGGAGGCCGAGACGGGCGGATCACGAGGTCAGGAGATCGAGACCATCCTGGCTAACACGGTGAAACCCCGTCTCTACTAAAAAATACAAAAAACTAGCCGGGCGAGGTGGCGGGCGCCTGTAGTCCCAGCTACTCGGGAGGCTGAGGCAGGAGAATGGCGGGAACCCGGGAGGCGGAGCTTGTAGTGAGCTGAGATCCAGCCACTGCACTCCAGCCTGGGCGACAGAGCGAGACTCCGTCTCAAAAAAAAAAAAATAAATAAATAAATAAAGGCTTTAGAATCATGCCTGGCCCAGTCAGTGCTCAGCTATTAGCTCTCGTTGAGAGATGCTGAGAGTGTGCGTCCATGCTTCAGGCATTTCAGTTCTCTGTTTATGACCCCACCTGGGGTCTGACAGTAGGCTATGCCATTGCAGGGCAGGCAGCGTGGGTCTGGGGTGTGGGACCATCTGCCTGGCTCCCGGAGTGTGGCCTGGTGTCTCCTGTCTTGGGTATGGCTGGGCCAAGAGCACAGAAGCTGGGGGTAGGTTAGACAGCTCCAGGGCCCAGACTTCCAACTTCCTTTGGCCTCCAGCTGACCCAGGACTGACAGAGAGGAAAGAAAGTGACTGCCACTCAAGAGAGGCTGTGGGGATCACAGCAGTGAACACAGCCTCTTGTGCCCTTTTCTGACACCCTCCCCTTTGCCTGCCTGCTTTCCTCTCCTCCATCTGACTGTGCATGTTCTGGTATGTTTTGTGATTGCCAGTCTTCCCCCGGACATTTTCAGCTCAAGCACAGGTGTCCCCAGCATGGGTGGAGGGCTTCATGCGGTCCCGGCCAGTCCATAGCCAGCCTGACCTACCAGCTGAGTGGCACCAAAGCCTCAGGCCAATAGGGAAGTCCCCACAAGGTGTCACCAGCCCAGTACACACTGATCCGACTCAGAAGCTGCTGTGCTCTCCGCCACCCCAGGAAGGCACCTACTGGCCTGGGCCCACATCCCTACAGGTCGGGAGGGGCTCAGCCACCACAAGACACCTTCCCAGCCCCACTCCGGGTCCTCAGAGGTCCTGGCCACCCCCACCTCTTCCAACTATGACTGCTGCCCCTTGGTGAGAGCCCACCTAAGACCTGGGCTGGGAAACCCAGAGCTTCCATGGTCCCTGCCTGTACTTCCAGCAGATATCACCAATCCATCCTGTCACTGTCCCCCTGAGCACCAGGTGGCCTGGATGCTTTGCCTCTGAGCTGCAGGCTTCTACGAGACTGGAGGAGGCCACTGCTGGAGGCAAGGAGACCCAGGGGAGGACCTGCCCAAGGTGCCACAGTGAGGCAGTGGGAGAGCCAGCCTTGGTGCCATTCTTCCCGACAGCAGGCCACCAGCCACGGGGAGAGGGAGGCCTGGCTCATCCCCCAGTAACCCACAGCCCTCTGAATACTAAGGGAGGACTCAAATAGTCCTCCCCACAGCAAGTAAGTGGTGATGGCGGAGGTGGGGTGGCTTCAGGATTTGGGTTTAATCCCAAGCACGAGGGTGGGCAGGGAAAGGATTTGGTTTCATTCCTTCAGATGCCCAAGCCTTGGCCAGAGCCCCAGGGTGCAGGAGTGAGGGCGCGTGGCCACCCAGCCTGTACCAACAAAGCCTTCCTTTATTAAATAGAGATCGCGTTACATTCCATCCAAAGAAGGAAATCCGGACGTGGTGAGGGATGTGTCCAGGTGGGCGCCCTGAACCCTGGTCCCGAGTGGGCTCTGATGGGTGGGAGGGCCCAGTCCTGCCTGCCCACCCAGGCCCCACATGCCAGGGCGCGTGTCTGCATGGCCACCCACAGCTGAAAACAGGCGTGGGCGATCTGAAGCCCTGTCTGTGTTCTACTGTGGGAGAAACTGCCCCAATCCTTCCAGCGGTTTTGGGAGCAGGGCCTCCAGGAGCACAGGGCTGAGATGGGGTGGGAGGGAAGGTGACAAGGGAGGCCTTTATGAAGGGGGAGGGAGGAAGGGGGAAAAGAAGGGAGGGAGGGAGCGGGGGCCTGACTCATCTTAACAAGGCTTTGGGGCAGTTCTGTGCTCCGGAGGCCCTGCCAGCCCCTCCCAGCAGTCCAATAGGGAGGCCACCAGGAACAAGGCATGGCATGGCCACAAGGGGGCGCCGCTGGCCCAGGGCTTGGCAGCTGGGGCGGAGGGTACCCTGGAGATCCAGCCACCCCGAACAGTCCCTTTCTGAAGACATGCCGGCAACAAGGCACCTGCAGGCGGTTCTGGGGACTGGGGAGGGGGCGCTGGCTGCCTCAGGTATCCCCTCCCAAGGGCTGAGGCCCCCTGAGTATGGATCCGAGCTCCCTGGTCTTTGGTGCTTTCTTGAAATCCTCCTGGTGGTGGCAGAACCCAGTGGGGAAGAGAGGGGGTCTTGCTGTGAAGTCCAGGCCCGTCTGTCCCTCTGTCTGTCCCAGGATGGACATGTGGTGCTGGCTCAGTGCTGCCTCCATGGCCTGTCTGTCCATCCGTTCTGTCTCTAGCTCAGGGCTGGCTCCAGACCCGTCTCCCTGTGTGTCGGCTTGTTCTGGGATGGGTGTTTGCTCTGTCTCAGAGCTCCCCTTCAGGCCTGGGCTGTGCCCTAAGCCTCCTGGGGGAAGAAGCCGAGCTTGGCCAGTGACATCTCCTTCCGCAGCCTCATGATCTCCCAGAACATGGGCTCTGCTGCAGGCAGAGAGAGGGTGAACAGGTCAGGGACAGCTCAGGGTCACCTCGGGCAGATGGCCAGGTCCCCTCCCGTGGCTTTGAACGGGGCAGCTGGCACAGCACCCTAGGGTCCCCAGCCCCCAAAACAGATGACCTCAGCGAGCGGCTGGATCTCTCTGAGGCTCCACTCTTGAGCCTTGGAAACTGCTGAGTGTCGACCACACTCGAGGGATCTGTCTGCACCACATTGACGGCCACCCCCACAGCCCGATGCAGACACGCAGGCACACGCTGTCACATGCAACAGCGGTGGTCCAGACCTGGGAACTACATTAGACAAGGCACAGATGCCTCCCTGGGACCCTCTCACAAGGACCCTGCGCAGTGAAGGGGAGACCACAGTGGCCATCCGGGGATCTAACAGGCGTCAACACCCAGCGTGCCTTGGCCTCCAAGGGGACTTGACCCCCAGGATGGAGAGAAGACGGCTCCTTACTCAGAGGGTGGGGCCAGACTGGTTCAGAAGACTCAGCAGGGAGCAAAGGTTGGTGGAGGAGCAGGGAGCCAGGCCTTGCAGAATGGGCTGTGGGGGAAGGGGGTGGAGGGAGGCCCTGTCCAGCATGGAGTAGAGTGGGATCAAAGGCTGGAGGCGGGCGAGCCTGTGTTCAGGTGACCAGGAGGAGATGGCCACACCAGGGCCAGGGAGAGATTCACAGGGGTGGCCCCCTTGTGCAGGACCGGGAGAGGTTTGGTGGCGGAAGAAAGACCAGCCGGACGGACTCAGGTACACAGCTCAGCACCCAGGAGGATGGTGTGAACCCTTTACTAACCCACAGCCCTCCCCGCTCCGCAGCCTCTTAGCTGAGTCTCGCCTCCACTAGGGGCAGCTGGGCCCAGAGGCCGCTTCCCCACCCAGCCCCACTCCCGTGTGCCATCCCTGCACCGGCCACCAGGGGGCGCTCACCGTCCTGCCGCACCAGGCCTTGCTGGATGTAGCGGATGTAGGTGAAGAAGTTGCACACTGCGGTGATCTGTGGGCAGAGGCGGGGACGGTGTGACCTGCCAGCCCCGCACACAGGATCCCCTGACAGGCGGATCTGAGCCCAGAGCAGGAGGCCCCAGGTCCCCGCAAAGCCAGGCAGTGCTCCCTGACTCAGCTGGGACTGGGCTTTCAAGTAGTAATCAACAACAGCATGACTAGCACCGTTATAATAACAATAGCAGCAACCATTTCATCAAGCGCCTGCAGCGAATGAAGCAGACGCGCTTATTATTCCATTTTACATGGGGGAATGCGGAACCACCTAGGGGAAGCTGCTGATATCCATCACGGAGATGGCGGAGCTAATGAACCAGCGTGCAGCAGAGCTGCGAGATGAACCGGGCAGCCTGTCCCAGAGTCTATGCTCACCCTTCTCACAGGCCGGCTTGCTCCAGATGCTGGAGGTCTGGGCCAGCCAGGCCTCAGTCCAGTGCTACTCATAACATTAGGAAAGGAAAGGGGGTCAGAAGCCGCTCACCTGGGCTGCCCGGGGCCCCTGGAGCCTCAGGCCTGCTCCATGCCAGGCCCCGGGCACCCTGTGTTGGCTCAGACACTGCTATGAGGATTCATACCATGGAGAGGGTACTCTTGGTGCCTGGCCCAGGGCCCCTTCCCAGGCCTGGGCCCCATCTCCCAGCTGCTGGGCACTAATGGCTCCGAGGTGCGCCCCCCGTACCTCCACCTCCTGTAGACCTCAGTCGATGACTGACTTGTGTGGAGATAGAAGTCACACAGTCCCCTTGCCTCAGGGTGGAACTCTGCTAAGAGCCCGGTGGATGGGGCTGAAGCTGGGCTGCGGCTGAGGCCACGTCCTAGCTGGACTCCCCCATCCCTTCCCTCATTCTCCTGAGAGCTGCACACAATCTCCTGGTGAGGCTCTGCCTCTATGGAACCCAGCCTAAGACAGGGTGGAAGGTAGCTGGCAGCTGTGCCTGTCCGCAACAGCCCCTACTGAATGTCCAACGCTCCCGGGGGGGGACGTCGAGTGAGAGGGGCACCCACAGGCTGGGGAGCGGAGAAGCTTTGGGGAGGGGCAGGACGGTGGTGGCCTGGCAAAGGTAGGGAGGTGTGAGAGAGCGGGGCGAGGTCGGGGGATCAGCCTGTTGTGGCAGGGACAGCGCTGCACAGGGAGGGTTGAGGAGAGGCTGCGGCAGGAGGGTTGGGCAGGGCAGAGCTCAGGACAGGAGCAGGGACAGTGGATGCCCACAGAGGCTCATGAGCAGGGAATAGCAGGGACGGAGGCTTTCTCTCTCCAGGGAGTGTGCTGGGGAGGAAACACTTCTCCCTGTAGACCCCACACATCTTGGTCTTTCAGGGCAGGGACCACATCCTAAAACTTCAGACCCTCACCTCATTTCCCTCCCCCAGCTTCACCCAGTGCAGCAGGACACCCAGGCCAGGGACTTAAAGTGCTAGAGGTGACTCTGTTGAGCATGGGAATATCTTTCGTGTGGCCTGCTGTTGAGCCCTGGTTGGGCCTGGAAAGGGGTGATGGAGACATGTGGCCAGTGAACAAGGCTCAGTGGGCACAAATCCACAGGGTAGGGGCTACAGTGGACTCAGAGCCAGGATCCCAGGTCTCGGCCATGTGGCCCTGAGCACACCCCTTTCCTTTGCCAAGGCTCAGCCTCCCTTTCAGTAAATGGGTGCTCAGCACAACGCTGGGAGGACTCACGCTCAGAGGCCTTGTGGAGTCTGGCAAGGACAGTACAGTCTGCTGCCAGCAAAGGGACCGTTTGTCCCCTTTAGACCTGCTCCCCCGCGAGGAGCCTCTAGCAGGCCTGAGATGGTTGCGCGAACTGTGTCACTGGAAACGTGTTTCCAAGCATGTTCTCTCATTCTCCTCAATGCTCTTAAGAGTCAACAGGGGGACAGAGGAAGAGGAATCCCTGTCCTCGATCCCCAGCTCGGTGAGAACCCGTGTCCTGGTCTGGGTCACTCGGCAGGGGAGGGTGGGAGCTGGGATTCCCAGAGGCCCCTTGGCACTCACGGCCGACATAAGCCTGGTGCACCAGATGCACCTCTGAACCTTCTCCAAAGCCTGGGCCAGCACCTGAGTCTGGGTGTCAGGAGCCCTGCACTCACCCGGAACTCTAGCATCGCTCCTGGCTTAGGTGACACTGAATGACAGAGGGGGGCGATGTCATCCCACGACCACATCTCATATATAAGGCTGCGTCTGAGCCAACTGGAGAGTGGCCCTCCTAATGGCTCTGAAGTCAGCTGCCCTGTGCAACAAGGCCATGTGGCAGGGGACTGTGGGTGTCCTCTAGAAGCTGAGGGTATCCCCTGCCAGCAGCCAGCAAGAAAACAGGGACCTCAGTCCTTCAAACACAAGGAACTGAATGCTGCCAACAGTGTGAGTTTTGAGGAGGACCCTGACTTCCAGAAAGGAACACAGTCCCCTGACAGCTTACTGCGACCTTGCGAGTCCCTGAGCAGAGAATCCAGTAAGTAGCGCTTAGACTCCCGACACGGGGAACTGCGTGCTATCAAACCACTGCCCATGGCTTGGTTGTGTGGCCCAAGTCAGTCTCTGTGCCTCTCTGAGCCTGTACCCTGCTCTGTAAATCAAGATGTAAGGCTGGGTGTGGTGGCTCACACCTGTAATCCCAGCACTTTGGGAGGCCAAGGCAGGCAAATCACCTGAGGTCAGGAGTTCAAGATCAGTCTGGCCAACATGGTGAAACCCCATCTCTAATAAAAATACAAAATTAGCTGGGCGTGGTGGCGCATGCCTGTAATCCCAGCTATTTGGGAGGCTGAGGCAGGAGAATTGCTTAACCTGGGAGGCAGACGTTGCAGTGAGCCGAGATTGTGCCACTGCACTCCAGCCTGGGTGGCAGAGTAAGACTCCGTCTCAAAAAAATAAATCAGTAAAAATAAGTAAATCAAGGTGTAGTGCTATTCATAACTCCCAGGCCCAGGGCCCAGAGTCCCAGCACCCAGGTGGCCCCAAAGGAGCCAAGTAACGCTTGCAAAGGCTGACTCACCCTGGCCCGGGAAGATGGCGAGATGTAGTAGTGGCTTTCGGAGTCTCCGAGCCGGATTCGGTGGCGGCAGGTGCGGGTCAGTCCGCTCAGGGCACATGTGCTGGGGGAAAGCAAAACGGGTCATGAGGGCTGGCTGGGGCTCGCCCCCCTCCCCCTCCTCCTGCATGCAGGGAAGATGCAGCAGCCAAGAGGATACATGGGGAGGGGCAGGCCTCCCTTCCCCCACCAGGCTTCTAAAGGAGCCCAGAGCCAGGCAGAGAAGGGAGCTGGCCCCAGCCGTCCCCGAGACAGTCCTCGAACTAAGCTGAGCTCTACCCCTAGAACCCTTGTTTTGCCCCTACTGGGCAAGATAATTGGTTAATCTCATACCAGGTGTACAGAGTCCCATTCTCTGCAGGCTCTGCAAATGCCTCTCCCTCCACTTCTGGGGACTCAGACCAGGCACTCCTCCCCACAGCTAGGCCAGGGTTGAGGTCTGGCTGCCTCCCCCTTCCCAACACTCAGCGGCTCCCCTGCTTTACCCATCCAGGCCTTCTGACCCCATTAACCCCCATGGTTCTCAGCTGTGTGCCAACCAACCCCGTCTAAGAGCCTTCTCGCATACCCTCTTCTCGCCTCCCCCAGTCCTGCCTGACTGCGCTCAGCATCTTCAGCCACCCACACGCAGGGTCTCTGTGGGCCCTGAGCAACCCCCATCTGGGCCCCACTCCCCAAATCTGCTCTTTGCTGGCCATGATCTGCTCAGCTCTCTCTTCCTCACCCTCCACTTGCTCACCGGGTCCCCAGGTCAGGGCACAGCAGCAGGGCTTTTGGCCTGCATCCCCTCGGCTCCTTCTGGCCAACTCTCTGCCTCATTGCTCTCTTTCTTCTCCACATCAGAGCCAGGGGCTCCTCCAAAAACCCACGTCTAACCCATCATCTTTCCCTCTTGCTTTCCTAATTCCCAAGACATAGGGAGAATCCCAAATAAAAGAAGGTTTAAAAAGCTCCTTGGCTGCAGGACTTATCAGAGCATTTGTTGCCTCCTGGTTCACTGGGACTCTGATGGACCGGAGAGCCTCTTTTCAGGTGGCAGCTACTGATGACATTTTTTCTTTTTTGAGGCAGGGTCTCACTCTATCACCCAGACTGGAATGCAGTGGTGCGATCTCAGCTCACTGCAACCTCCGTCTCCCAGGTTTAAGCAATTCTTCTGACTCAGCCTCCAGAGTAGCTGAGATTACAGCCATGTGCCACCACACCTGGCTATCTTTTGTATTTTTAGTAGAGATGGGATTTTCTCTATGTTGGCCAGGCTGGTCTTGAACTCCTGACCTCAGGTGATCCACCAGCCTCAACCTCCCAGAGTGCAGGCGTGAGCCACTGCACCAGGCCTATTGATGACTTTTGCCGCACTGGCTGGTGGGTTAAAGCCCAAACCTGTGAAGGCTCTTTACACTCTGGCTCCAACAGCCTCTGCAGCCTCCACCCCAATTCCCTGTCCCCCCACTGCTTAGCCAGATGCCCCAGTGGTGCTTCTGTTAATATCCCAGCTTCTCATACCTTTGCACATTCTGTTCCCTCTGCCAGAAATGCCCTTCCCTGCTTGGCAAACTTCTATTAATCCTTCAAAACCTGGCTCAAATGCTCCCTCTCCATGATGAGCCTCCCACCAGGGTACCAGCCATCCCCAGCCAGCTCTTGGCTGCCAAGGTGAAATCCTCCCCAATTTCTGCCCCTTGCTCCCCCTGGCTATTTTGTTCCGCTGCTCCCCTGCTCAATGCCAGGTGAGTAGCTGGAGGACAAATGCCAGGGCTACTGCATTATTTATTGGCAGGGGCAGAGCCAGCAACTGACAATCATGGTTCAAGAAGAAAAGGAGGGCACAGGGCAGGCCAGTCAGGAAGAGGCAGACCCCAGCTCCCAGCCTCTCTGGAGAGCCTGCAGGTTCACAGAAAACCTGCCAAACTGCCTCCTTGCCCTGTGAGGGCAGCAACTGTCCCTGTCCCATTGGCGCTGCTGCATCCTGACCGCCCCTCAGCGCAGCGAGCACACAGCTTGGCAGAGCTTTCCTGCATGGGCAGGAAGGAGCTAAGACCCTCAGCTTACTTGGTGCTGCTGCACTCAACCTCGGCCACCTTCACTGCAGGCAGTGTCTGCGAAGCCACCGGCTCAATGGTGAGCGTGTTGTCCTCCACGGCGGCCCGTACCAGCGTTGAGAGCTGCGGCAGACCAGGGTGGCAGGCAGGGTGGTAAGGGGCTGGGCCCTGGCGGAGGGGCGGGTCCCCCAGCTGGCCCCGCCTCTGCCATGCCTCACCTCCTGCATGGTGAAGTCCAGGCAGGGGCCCACGTCCTCCCGGTGCACCCTTTCCAGGAAGGGGCAGGTCTTGTCCAGGGTGGGGGCTTCCCTCCAGGCCTGGAACTCTGCAAACAGGATTGTGTCCACCTGTGGGGGAGGGCAAGCGGGGTGGGGGCAGTCAGGGGACTAGGGCCAGCACAGAAGATGCAGGCTGAGCTGAAGGGGAGCGAGGGAGGGCGTGGGGCAGGCCCAGCAAGCCAGCAGGTCAGTCCCCAGCAGACGTGCAGGGAAGCCAAGTCCAGCGGCAGCAGAACTCCCTTCTGCCCTTTGCACCAAAGAATTTAGAACTACAAGTTTTGTTTCCAGGTCGGCGTTAAATTTCTTGGTGCAATAGGATTTTAGAGTGGGGTGCAGGGCTTTGTCCTGAAGACCATCACTGCCTCCTTGAGGAGGAAAAGTCAAAGAGCAACTGGCAAGAGGCTACAGGTACCAGCAGGTACACAGGCACGTGCACACAGGAGGGGACACACACAGGCTGCCCTGGGCCCACGCCTCGGAGGCGACTGCTGGCCTACCCCAGGCCGCATGCAGAGGGAGGGAGGCTGGGAGGGGGCAAAGTGGGAGGCCCTTCTCTGGGGTCATTTACCTGTCGGGAAAAGGAGGGAGAGGGAGTGGAGGCGGGGGCTGGGGGCTCCCCAGGAGGGAGCTGCCAGGCCGGCTCGTAGGTGAGGTGAACCGCCTTGCTGGGGACCACGCAGAGGAGCAGGGAGAGCAGCGGGGCCAGCCCGGGCTGGGCCGGATGGACAGACAGATGGACGGACAGACAGGCAGACAGACAGGTAGACAGGTGCACAGAGACAGAACAGGAGGAAGGGGAGAAGTTAATGTACATTCAGAAGCTCAGAGCTCAGGAGGTGGATGAGGGCCTGCTCGTCTTCCCTGGAGGCCCTGGAGACAGAGGTGGAAGCCAGGATGGAGTTGAGTGGGCTGGCGCCAGGGACCCAGGAAGCTGAAGGCACCACAGCCCTCTGAGTGCAGCCCTGAACTCAGCTCTTGACGTCCCTGTCTCTTTGGTTCCTCTGGCAGCCCCAGGAGGCCCCATTTATCAGGTGAGGAAGCTGAGGTGCTGACAGGTGGCCGCATTTACCTACAGACCATGACCATGAGTCCAGCCCAGCCTGGACCCAGCAACTGGTGTGGCCAGCTGAGGTGGGATGGAGACACCATCCAAAGGCCACGCTTGTCTCCGCCCGACAGTCAGAGGGCGCCAGGAACCCCCTGAGCACAGGGCTGTAACCAGGTGGTCCTGGGGCTCAAGGCTGCGGCCACACGGGGTTCAGGCAGCCTCCCCGCTGAGGCCCAGTGGCTGCTGCTTGGCCTCTTAAGGCCAAGGAAATGTGTGTCTCAGTGGAAGCCCCAGATCCTCAGGGCCAAAGCCATCCTCAGGGCCAAAGCCAGGCTCAGGTGCAGAGACCACTACCTACTGCTTGGAGTCAGCGGGGCAGGGAGGGGGCCTCAGGTCCCCAGATGGTGCACCCTGGAGGCTGCAGGCCAAGTGCCTCGGATCACAGGAGGTTGGAGAGAAAGGACCTGCCCAGCCCTCACATCCCAAAGAGTCGCAGGACAGGCTCCAGGTCACACAGCGTGGGGCAGGCTGGTCCTCACTGGGCTCTGGCCCTGCCTACCACAGGCACTGCCACCCTTCCCCGTACCCAGAGCCCGCCTCCCGCCCTCACCTCCTTGCCCTCTCTGTCTGGGGTGAGGGTGTGTCCCGCAGCGGGGCACACGGCGGGGCAGAGGGCGCTGCTGGTGCTCTTGTGGCGAGAGTGGCCTTTTCGGGGCCCAGCCTTGGTGGGGCTCAGCAGCTGGGGGTGAAGCTCGCGGTTGGGAGAGGCTGGTGTGGATGTGATGACCAGTGTCTTCAAGGCTGTCACCTCTGCCTGCAGCATGTCGATCTGCATGGGATGGGATGGCTGTCAACCCTCACCCAGGCTGGATGCCATCCTGGCTGCCACCGCCTATCAGCCCAACTCAGGACAATGCACCCCTGCAGCGATGAGCACCTAGTCCCTCCTGACACCCTCAGGACAGCCTTCATGGCAGAGACCCAGACACTCATTTTACACATAGGGAAACTGAGGCTCACAGAGGCGACATGGTCTGTCCAAGGTCATGCTGTGAGCAGGATTCTGTTAGGAACAAGTGTCTGGGAGCTGGCTAGGCCTCCCATGAGAATTCTGGGGGCCCCCAGGAGCCAGGAAAGGCCCAGGCCTCACATTTTGCAGATGGGCAACCAGGCTTGGAGAGAGGAAGCAACTTGCCCAGGCTCAGACAGCCACACTGAGTGAGGTTTCTGCTGTGTGAAGTGGGGCTGGGAGGACAAGGAAGAAGGTACAATAATCACAGGGTCCTCCCAGCCCCAGCACAACCCCAGAAAAGGCTCTGCCTTGCAGCAGAATCACTGATGGAGTCCCGGGGCACTGGGCCCTGTGATCTCAGACCCCCACCCTTCCTTTCCCTCCCTGGGCCTGGGTTCACCCATTCCTGCTGGCCCCACTGGGCCAGGCGAGCGTCCACTCAGGCAGCGAAGCTCACTGTTCGCTGAGCCGGGAGGCAGGGCGGGTGCCTGGGCTGGCCTGGGCAGGCGGGGACGGGCCTCACCTTGCCCCAAGCCTCCTTCAGCTGCTTTTCTGATGCCGCCTGCTTCATGTTGGCTTCTCGAACCATCTTGTGAGCTTCCTAGGAAGAAGGCAGTCCCTGCATGAGTGGCGAAGAGCTGATGGACGCCCAGGTGACCCATTCCCCAAGTTGTTCCCGCTGCTCAGCCCGAGTACCTCGAACAGGCTGGCCGTCAGCTCCTCCAGCTCCTGTTCTAGCTGCTCCCGCACCTTGGAGAGCCGCTCACATTCCTCGTCCTTTAGCTTCAGCTCCTGGAGGAAAAGACGCAGGCACTTGAGGCCCTCAGCATCCCCAGGCCTGGCACGGGAGGGACCAGGCCCACCTGACCAGGCTCCATCCCCCGGTTATTTGATGTGGGGCCCAGAGCTTACTTCCTCTGGTGCCTGACAGTTGATGATGCTTTTTCTGTTTAGCCGCAGCATGAAGCTGAAGCCCTGCCTGCCAGTTCATCAGAGCTCAGGGCAGGTTTGCAGTCAAGACCACCATCGGTGTGCCCAGCACAGGCCTGGCCTGCAGTTGGCCTCAGCGAGGGCACATCCCTCTCCTTTGGGCACATCTCTGGGCACCTGAGAGCCCACAGCTCTCCCAAGTGGACTTCTTCCCACCAAAGCCCCCCAAGCCTGCTACAGGCACCCACCTTCTGCGCTCTGTGCAGCTCCTCCTTCAGGAACTCAGAGCCCTTCTCTCGGATCTCCATGGAAGAGCTGCGCAGGCGCAACACGTCCAGCTGGGTGGCTGCAGGGCCCTCCTGGCCTTGGGCCTCCTCCCCTGCAGAGGTCTCCACCAGGGCTCCTGGGGACTCCCTGTGGCCTTGGCAGGGGTCCGTGCTCTTCCAGGGGACCGGGACAGCTGCAAGGGGTGGCGGAAGGCCCTGGTCTGGCTGGGGTGGGCTGGAGACAAACAAGGGCATCCGCAGGTTCAGGGTGGGGTCCTGAGGCCTGGAGAGCTGAGCCTAGAAACCACTCCGGGGCAATGTGCCTACCACTTGAGCCTCAGCCTTTCCATCTGAAAACTGGGACACTACCAGCTATCATCAGGGTTGTTACAAGGGCAAATGTCCAAGCACAAAGTCTCCTGGGGCAAGAGGCTCATTCCTCTTTGTCAACCACCCCCTCCAGCCCAGGGCTGAGGGCTGCGTTTGGCACATGCAGTAGGTGTTCAGCACACAGTAGGTGTGCAGCACACAGCAGGTGCACAGCCTGTTTGTCTAACAGACGACTGTAAATGCATCAGGCGTGAGTCCCACTTGTATAAAGTGAAGCCTATGCCGATGGCCCTACCTCAAAGGCCACTGAATGATCAGAGGAGGTGTGCGTAAAACCTTGGCACCTCGGATGCACTCAAGCAGGAGCTGCCTTCACTGATACAGTTAATGCGAATTCTGCCCCTTTCGGGGTGGACCCGAGAGGAAGGATGAGGCCAGGGCAGGCAGGGCTGAGGCAGGAAGATTCTGCAAACATCTTAGGCAAGACAGACCCACTTCCTGTCCCCCTGGACTTGGTGGGGAGCAGTCCCAGCTCTCCCCTGGCCTGCCTTGTGACCTCAGGCAAACACCCACTTCTCTGGGCCTCAGGACCCTCCCTTCCCTGAAGCTGCAGACCCTGAAGGTGGTGTGGGGCCTCACTCCCCCCATCCACACCCCCCACTCCAAAGTGGACCCTGGAGAAGGAAGGGAGGGCGAAGGCCCGGCCAGCGGTGTTTTGTGCCAAGACAGCACCTCTGGACTCGCTCACTCAGCAAAAGCTGGAGGCTCCTGAGCCAGCAGCTTCTGAGCCGCAGCAGCCAGGGCTGGGGCTGGGGGGCTGGGCAGGCCGCTGATATCAGTGAGGGAAGTTGGGGGGAGGGGCTCAGGGAGGCAGCACCAGAGGGGGAAGGCAAGGCCAAGGAGAATGTGGGACTCAGGACAGCTGAGGCAGAGGGAGGAGTGAGAGGCAAGTCTGTGGACCAGTCTCCCCTCCCTGTCCTCAGGACCTTGGGAAGGTCACCAAGCAGCCCCTGAACCTCAGTTTCTCCCTTGGTTAACACACAGAAAATGGGTCCCCAGAGACTCCAGCAAGGAGCCCACTTCCAGCAGTGAGTCCCTTCACACAGATCCGTCCAGCTGCCCGGCTCCACCTGCCCTCCGCTCTGGCTCCTCAGGCTGGGTCCTGCCTGACAGGGATGTGGGTTTGAGGATTAAGGTGGGGACACATATCCACCACTCCATCAACAGTGTCTATGCCAGGCAGGGCTCTCTCCTAATACTCTTGTTTGGGGAAGTCTTGTTGGCAATGGTCCCCCGCAGCCTGAGAGCTACTGTGGTGCCCTGGGCTGGGGTCTGTGCCCTGGGGACTCACACTGCCAGACTCTACACAGGTCTCTAACCACGCTGTCTCCTTTAAAATTCTCTCAACAGCCACCAGGCGCAGTGGCTCACGCCTGTAATCCCAGCACTTTGGGAGGCTGAGGCAGGTGGATCACCTGAGGTCAGGAGTTCGAGACCAGCCTGGCCAATATGGTGAAACCCCGTCTCTGCTAAAAACACAAAAATTAGCCGGGCCGAGATTGTGCCATTGCACTCCAGCCTGGGCGACAGAGCAAAACTGTCTCAAAACAAACAAACAAACAAACAAAAAACTCTCTGATCGGCACTCGTGGCATCATTCCGTTCTACAGATGAGGGGACAGAGACTCACAGAGTGAAGGCACTTGCTGGGGGTCATGCGGCTGGTCAGTGACAGTGCTGGGACAGCTGGCCAGGTCTTCAGCCCAGGCCCAAAGCTTCCCCACTGCAGGGGAAGGGCAGGTGGGCGGGGAGTATGAGTGTTGGAATCCGCACATCTGCTTCAAGATGAAGGGCTGCTGGGCCCAGGGGGACTCGGAGGCTCCTCTTTGGCTGCAGTAGGGAAATCTGACCCACTTCTGGCCCGAACTGGCTTCTCAGACTCTGCGCAGGCCCAGAAACCCCCTTTCCAGAAGGGAAGGCCTGGGCAGGGGGAGCTGTGGCAGAGAGAACAGGCCAGATGGGGCAAGCCTGGGGTCCACGTCAGCCTCTGACCTGGGGTACACATGAGCCCCTGAGAATGCTTCTGAAATTCTCTGAACCTGCTTCCGCACCTGAGGGATAGGAGCTGAAATCCTGCAGGAGGGGCTCTAAGAATCAAGAGCTCTAAGAGCAGTCCCAACCTGGCGCTGGGTGAATCGTGTTCAATCCACAGCCATGTTTGGCTGAGACGCCCACGAAGCCTGCCTGGCCTCTGGGTCCTGCGGCTTAAACTGGAGGCCTGGGGACCCCTGCCAACAAGACTTCCCCAAACAAGGGTATTAGGAGAGAGCCCTGTGTGGCATAGACACTGTCGATGGAGAGATAGATATGTGTCCCCACCTTAATCATCACGGCCCAAGCCCTCAGGTGGGACAGGATGGCCATAGTCACTCAGGCTGGGCTGGAGGCTGCTCACTGCAGGCCAAGGGCAAGAGGCGGCAGCACAGGACAGGACAGAAGACTCTCACCATTGCCTACGCCCTGACCGAGGAGAAGCAGACTGATGGCCCTCCCCTGGGGGCCGGGCTTCATCCACCAGTGTGGTCTGGGCCTCTGGCCACAGTGAAAGACTAACTCTCTCTCCTGCTGGTCCCAAGCACACGGGCTGGAGGTGTGGCTGGCTGTCCTCGCCATTTTCCCAACAGGCACTCACTTTTGCCTTGTGGGGCGGAGTGGGGACAGGGCCCAATTCTGCAGCCAGAGGAAACAGTGGTCCAGGAGGCCTGAGACAGAGTCTGTGACACCCTTCCCATCCCCCCCAGTAGAAGAGCCCAAAGCCCAATTCTAATGGCAGGAAGTGTGGGACACGGGAACAGTGGGACCACCCAGTAGCCACCAACTCCCCAACGCCAAAGGTGGCAGGAGCAGGAGGGGAAGAAGGCCTGACCTGCCCTTGGAGGGTAGCTGGAATCTGCAGACCTTCCTCTCCCTCATTTCCGGGCTGCAAGGCCCACTCCTGAGACTCAGACATTTCAAAGAGGGGACCCTGGGCTCCTCAGGTCCAGCCGAAGCCAGAATCTCCGATCTCACACACACTGCGGCCTCCCAGACCAGAGGCCTGGAAACCCAGCTGTGAACACCCAAGTCAGTGGCCTGGGACAAATCAGTCCTGGGACAAGCAGGGACTACTTAGGGTTCTGCTGCCCAACGTCCCTACCCTCCTCAGTCCCGGTCCACTGCTCTCTGTACAAACCTCCTCAGTCCCCGTTCCCTGCGGAAACAGAGCCCAGCATCTGAGATGAGCCACAGATGCCTCTGGAAAGGGGCCTGCTCAGAGGGTAGGAGTCAAGGTCAGAGGTAGATGGGGCAGCCAACATCCCCCATCCCAGAGCCAGCTCCCACCGCCGAGAGGGCCCTGGGCAGTTCATACAGGAAAGGCCCCCTGGGTCACTTCCCCAGGAAACACACAGCTAAGAGAAAACGCAGCAACCACAATCCTCACCCCACCAGGCCCGCCCTAGGACGGCCAGCAGGGCTTTTGCCCCGACCCACAAAATAAGAAGGAGACCTAGACTCCGCGGCCCTCAGTATCTCCCTGAGCCAGCAGGGCCTGGCCAGAGGCCAGACCAGCCTATCCCTCAACCAGTGCCCAAGATGACCCTGTCCAGTTACCTCCTGGAACTAAAGACCCCTGTTGGTCATGGGCACAGTGGATTCATTAAATAAGCAGGGGAGGGGACAGCACGGGTGGCTCTGAAACTGGGCCAAGGAGAGGGCTGGGAGGGCACACTGGGACCACTCAGCGTGCTGCCAGGGCCCAGGCCTCGAGGGAGGCTGCAGAAACCCCGACCCAGGGCCTGGCTCCTGGGGGCGGTACCATGGCACAGGGGCCTATTCAGACTCACGCTCTGCCTGTGCAGTGAGGCTGAGGGGATGAAGGCTGACAGCCATGTGACTCATATCCAGGGACCAAGGGAGTCCCAGGAAAGAGTTGGTGGGCTAGCTCTCAAGCCAGCCTGCAAGCCCAGCAAAGCTCAGCTCCCCTAAAGAGCAGCCAAGTCTTCAGCCCCCAACCCACAAGCATGTCAGGTTCCCAAATGCTTGGCCACATCCACTCCAGCACACCACTCCACAGGTGTC
Organism: Theropithecus gelada; assembly: GCF_003255815.1. Lineage (NCBI taxonomy): Eukaryota > Metazoa > Chordata > Mammalia > Primates > Cercopithecidae > Theropithecus > Theropithecus gelada. The sequence continues at coordinate 12,324,377 of NC_037682.1, read as the reverse complement.
GTGGCCTGGAAGCTCGGGACAATTGCAGGAAGATGTGCTCCTCCACCTGGTTTCCAGATGAGGCCCCTGAGGTTCAGACAGGGATGGTAACCTGGCCAGAAAACACAGCAAGGAAGCGGCAGGATGGGAACTGAACTCAGAGTACAGGCATAGCGCATCACGTGGCCTGTCACCCAGAGGAAAGGGGATGAATGGCGGTTTCGGAGAAGTGAGGCAGGAGGCAGATGGGGTTTGAGGAAGTCTGAGACAGTGCCCAAGTACTAGGGGTGCCACCCAAGACTGCTGTACAGCCAGGCAGGACCTGGCCTAGGAGGGGACAGCAGAGGGGACACACAGAAACAAAAGATGGGAAGGGGGAATTGTGGGAGGACCAGCAGCTGGATAGGGGGCAGGAAAAAGCAGTCATTAATTAAGATAATTCAAAACTAAGGAAAAGGTGAAAGTTGAGAACAGTGGTGCCCATGCTGGGAAAGAGGAACTGGGAGGGGGTCTTTCAGGGACAGGAAAGTGGGTGGCTGAGGCATTTGGGAAGTGGCACGTCCCGTAGGCAGCTGAGGGGGAATAGGCAGGATGGGGTGACGCTGTCTTGGGAAAGCAGCCGCAACCTGAGCCTGGATGATGGGCTGTCAGTGGAGACAAGGGCTTGAGAGCCAGCCGGAAGAACAGACGAGAGTGTTGGACACTGGAGCTGAAGAGTGTCCAGGACCCGGGGATGAAAGAGATCGTCATGAGTCTCACTGAGTTGGGCCAGGATCCAATGAGCTCAAAGCAAGGAGGGGACAAACGGACAGGTGGGAACCAAGGAGGGCCTAGGCCACAGGGGAAGGGGGAGCCAGAGTGGGCAGAAGGGCACAACAGCACGTCCTAGTAGAGACCATGGAGGAGGGGGAGAGAAGGTCAGGAACGGCGGGGGATGGGAAGCAGACCAGAACATCCAAAGCAGGTGAGTCAGGCCGCCAGGCCAGCCCAGCCCAGCCCTGGCAGGGGAATCCAGCCCTGTCTCTCCACAGGAGCCAGCACAGGGCCTAGGTGGGGGCGCATCTCACTACTCTTCGGCTACAGGGCCGGGCACGCAGTACATCCTCAAATCTGCCTGTGGTGACCCTGCCCATTCAGTCCAAGAATTGACACCGAAGGCCTCCAACAGCTAGCGTGTATACTGAGCACCCATTATGTGCCAGGCACCCCACCAGCCGTGATCCATCCAATCTGCACGACCAGGCGGCCCCCTTCTTACCACATCCTATTTTGGTTTGCATCTCCCTCCCGCTACCTCATTTCCCAAGACCTACTGGGCATAAATCCTATGCAGAGCTCGGAGGTTCTAGGACAAGCAGGATTCTAATGAGGATGTCTGCCCCCGACACCCATGTCCTGATTACGGAACAGCAGGAAAGATCTCCACCTGTTGAGGGGTAGGGCAGGCAGTTAGATCATGGTCCAGGGAGCAGCAACAGCGAGGGTTATACAACCCCTTCCCAATGAAGAGGCCTGCATGTCTGACCCTGGAGCCCTCGGGCCATACTTCAGACTCTGTCTCATGGCCTCTAGTCCCCCGTGACTTAGGCCTTACAGGCAGGAGCTCACAGATCCATGCCCTTAGAATAGCCAAGGCCCAGGGCAGGGAAGTGACTTGCTCAGGATCACACAGCCAGTTGGTGGCCTCTGCAGCTCTGCCTGCCACAAAACCATGCTCCCTAACCCCTGGGAGGTTGGAGATAGGCGTGATGAGCCCTGTCTCTGGGGAAACTGAGACCGGGGGGGAGGGGGCTGCAACACTGTCATGTGGGAACTCGAACGCTGGCTTCCGCTGGCCAAGTCTCAAGTGCCCAGCACTGTGTTAGATACAGAAGTACTCAAGACGCTGTCCTCACCTCGTCACCTTGGAGCAGGCTTGGCACCCAAAACTATGAATGTGTGAAACTGTGGGGAATTGGAAGGGGAGCAGCCCAGTTTGGGGAGCACCTAAAGTCAGACTGGAGCTGCCTCTGGGTTTGGAGTTCAGGGCCCAGGCTCAGGAGTCCCAAGGAGGAGAACTCACCCAGGCTGCTGCAGAGCCCAGCCACTGCCGCCCACCCCAGAAGAGCAGCCCAGGGCTGGGGCCATGACCAGGACCCGGCCATTAACAAAGCACAGCCACCAAGAGACAGAGCTCAGTTCATTTCACAGGTGAGGAAACCAAGCCCAGAAACATCACTGACCCCGCCTGGGTCACCGACTCTCAATCCCAGCTCCTCCTATTCTAGATCAGCAGTTCCAAATATACACCTGCCAGAGCTGTCATCAGCTTGGTCAGTCACCTGGCAAGTATGACTCTGAATAGGACCCCTCCCAACTGCTGCTGGGGTCTGGGTGAGCTCCTAGGACACCAAGCACCCAGTGGGGGCTGGCGGCTTGGCCCCTGACTCTAAATTCCTGTTTCCACACCCATACAGGGGGCCATTGAAATACAGAGCTCAAGATAACCCCCAAGCTCTGCCTCACCCCTTCCCCCAGCTCCTCACTGCCCCTCATCCTTTCCATCTGCATTTATGAAGCACCTATTATGATATGAGCTCAGCACCCAGCTAGGCCCCCGGGGGTGCAGGGGTGCATGCAGGAAGTGAGCCACATTGAGGATTCTGTGGGGGTCAGCCTGGCAGCTGGCTCATCCAGAGTGGCGCTGGGAATATGGCAGGGGGGCTGGATGGGGGGGAGGGGTCCTTGCCCAGGATTTAAGGCTCTCCGACTCTCCTCGAAGCAACCATCCATCTACTCGTGGCTCTCAGCTGTGTCTGGCCTTGGCCTGGATGCCTCCAGAGAAGGACATTCTCTGACCTGAGATCATTCCCACCCCCAGAAACCACTTATTTTACCTAAAGGCCCAGAGAAGGAAGTCCACATTCTCAAGGTCACACAGCAACTAACTCAGTGACTTTGTTGCCTGAGTCCACCCGGCACAAGACACAGGCTTCCTGCAGAGGAAGCTACTCCCCAAACACAATTCACCCCAGGCAGGACTGCCCTAACCTCTCCAGGTATCACAAACCCACATCAAGCACTTTCTCCTAAGCCAGCCTCTTTCCTCCCAGCACAATGCCAAGGAATACACTGGTGGCCTTCAACTCTCTCCCTTTAAGAGTCTCAAGCCTTAGGGCAGGGCGTGGTGGTGAAAGCCTGTAATTCTAGCACTTTGGGAGGCTGAGGCAGGTGGATCACCTAAGGTCAGGAGTTCGAGACCAGCCCAATCAATATTATGAAACCCTGTCTCTACTAAAAATACAAAAATTAGCCAGGTGTGGTGGCGTGCACCTGTAGTCCCAGCTACTCAGGAGGCTGAGACAGGTGAATTGCTTGTACTCGGGCGGCGGAGGTTGCAGTGAGCTGAGATCTCGCCACTGCACTCCAGCCTAGGTGACAGAGAAAGACTCCGTCTCAAAAACACCTCACCCCTACCAGGAGCCCACTCTCTTCTGCAACCCCTGCTGGGGATGAAAGGCCATCTCTCCCCTAGCATCGCAGCTCAGCCTTTGCTAGGTGCCATGGAGTGAAGTGGATCCTGCCTGCCTTTCCAGGGGGGGCTTTGCTCACTTCCCAGCTGTAGCTGGGCAGTAGCCCTCTCCTGGGACCACTCATCTGACCCAGGGGGCACAGGAATACAACCTGTCACCCATTCGGGCCACATTTCCTCCAGGACCTGGTCTTTCCAGGCCACTGGGGAGTGTTTGGCCAACTCCACAAAAACACAACCTTTCTGCACATACAGGGCGGGGGTGCCACATCAGATGGGCCAGGAACTGCAACTGCCCCTGAGAACCAATGGCCTGAACAGACATAGCCACAGGGGCCACTAATCCAGAACCCGGAATCTGTGCTACCCCACTCCAGGCTGCAGGGCGATCCCACTTCACACCTCTGAGAGCCTCCGCACTTCGGGAGCCCCACAAGGAGGTTCTGCCCTCAACTTGGGAGCCGCCCTGGCAGAGACCCAGCCCCTCTTTCCCAGCTACACTGCTTTCCAAGAGTTCATCCAGCCGAGGGGGTTGAGGGACGGGTTGCGAGGGTGGACCGGGGGTCTCTCCTCTAGGTGCATGCCCCAGAGTCGTGCACATTCTTCCCCATACCCCGACTCTTCTCACTTGCGCTCCTGATGATCTAGGAGGAGTTGACGCTGTCACCCCGGGACGGTCGGCTGCCCACCCTTCGCATCCTGCACCCCGAGAGAGACTCCCGACCCCTCCCCCGGAGTCTCCTGGCTGCAAGTCGGCTCGCCTGCAGGCAGGGCGGGAGCGCACAGCACCTCTGGGTGGCGGCGCAGATCCGGCGGGGACCCCCCCAATCATTCTGTCCCGGGAGGCAGCCGCGGCCCAGACCCGGCGCGGGACCGCGAGCGCGCGCGGACCTACCCGCTCCACATCCCGGCGCCTCGGGGCGCCCGGGTGTTTGTTCCCAGCGCCGCCGCCGCGTCCTCCCCGCGCCGCGTCCCTGCCCGCCGCCGACTCCTCCCGGGGCCGAGCCGCCCCACCGCCTGTCAGCCCAGCCCGCGGCCGGTCAGTAGGTCTCAGCTGCCTGGGCTCGCGGCCCCCAGCCCAGCCCCGACCCTGCCCTGGGCGGGTCACGTGGCGGAGGGGGGCGGCCCGAGGACACGTGCCCGGCCCCGCCCCTCGCCGGCCCGGCGCTGGGATCGGGCGCGCGCTCCCAGGGCCCGGCCCCACCCGGCCCGCCGCGCCGGGACAGGGAGACCGCGGCGCGGGGAAGGAACCCGGCCCCCAACATCCCGCGGCCCGCGCCGCGCTCAGACTCCCTAGCTGACTCGTCCTCTCCAATCGCCCTCTGCACCACCCACTTTGGGCCACCCCTGCTCAAGAACCTACAATGGCTCCCGGGCTCTCAGCTCTTGGATTCTGACACAGATTGTCACTTAAAGCCAGCAGACACCCTCCCCCATCCTCACCGGCACTCCTTCCCTAGTCTATCTGCTTAGTGCCTGTCCCTGTGCAACATCCTGCCTGCTGGGAAGGGGAGGGGACAAACCCGAAACAAGTTTTCTGAGTCCTACTCTCTGAGTTTTACCCCGAAGGAGTTTCCACTTCTGGTCCAACGCTCCTCACCCAGCCTCCTGCCTCTTAACACACTGTGCCCATCCCTGCCTTTACCCACCATCTGCCCTCTGGATAGTATTCCCCACCCCACCCCCACCAACACACACACCTACGCACACCTGTCTGGTTCCTCATCCTCCGTGAAACCTTTCCCTGAATCCCAGACCACTGGTCTACCTGTCCCTCAGTTCCTCTGTCCCACCCATTCTGAGTCCTGATCATTGGTCTCAACTTCAGCCTGGGACTGGACCAGTAAGAGCAGAACCCCTCTTCTCTCCCACCAGGAACCATGGCTCCCACCTTCCCTGTCTGGGGGAGGACTGGGAGCTTGGGGGGAGGTACTTGCCCTTCTAGGTGCTACCAGAGGTCCTAGTGCTGAACCCCTCCAGGCCCACTGACTCAGGCCCCAGGCTCAAGTTAGTCAGATCTTCATTTGAGGACACATTTTATTCATTCATTCAACTCATTCATACATTCAGCCACTCCATCTGAGCATAGTCTATGGGCCATGCAAGGGCTGGTGACCCAGAAGGAAACTGTGCAGACATAGGCTCTGCCCTCCTGGGGCTCCATGATGGAGGATGGAGGATGAGGGAGGTATTCTCTAAGACCTCCATGTCCAGAGTACAAATAGACAACAATGCTCTTTCCCCACTGGGCATAGTGCACAACAAGGTAGGGAATCTGGAGAGTGGAGGCGAGGCTGGATTCTATGCCTTGCTTGCTCCCTTGGCCAGCATTTTGTGCAGTGAACAACCTTGGCAGTTCTCCATAGCATCCCTTCCAACTTTCTAGAATCATTCAGCCCAGGCATCCCATAGCCAGCACGCAGCAGGGCAGTTGTTTCCATGGCCATGGCTTCCAGAGGGCAGGGATTCTCTCTTTCTTGGAGCTGTGTTCCCTCACCCCGCCCCCAGCCCAGCTCAGGGTCTGGCCCACCCAAAGCAGATGTCCACATGTGTTTGCTGGCTTGAATCCCTCATCAGTAGGTCTTGAGCAACTGTTGTCTTCCTGGCCCTTGTTTTGTTCACTGTTTAGAGAAGGAGGAGAAAATGACACAAAAGGAACCCAGCACAGGGCCCTTGCCCTCAAGTCTTCACAAGCACCGGGAGGAGATAAGTCATGGCAACCCAGACCAGTGGGAGATAAAGTGGGTGGAGGAGGCGTCAGCTCAGGGCTATGTCCCCGGAGGAAGAGTCCTCAGCCTGGGACAGCTGGTGGACCGGGGAGGCCCTTGAGCGAGGTCTCGAAGGACAAGTGTGTGGTCACCACTCAGAAAGCATCGACACTCAATTTCTAACCAAAAATAGCCTGTCATCCATGCTTCCTGCTACCATGGACTCCTAGGCCTCACTGCCTCCCCCATTAGGGAGGACCCTACTGCTCAGCTGAACTTGCTCCTCAGCCAAAAAGGATGGGCTCAGAGAAGTTAAGGAACTTGCCAGATATCACACAGCCAGGGGCAGTGGGGCTGAGTCCTCTTACACCAGTTTTCCAAAAAGACCATCCAGAAACTAGAAGCTCACTGGCAGCTGCAGCTGTGTGCAGCCAGGCAGCAAGAGGTTCCTGAGCACAGGCTATAGGTGCCTGGCCAGTGGCAGGGAAGGGAGAAATAAAAGTTGTGTCTGGGCCAGGCGCGGTGGCTCACGTCTGTAATCCCAGCACTTTGGGAGGCCAGGACAGGCGGATCACCTGAGGTCGGGAGTTCGAGACCAGCCTAACCAACATGAAGAAACCCTGTCTCTATTAAAAAATACAAAATTAGTTGGGCGTGGTGGTGCATGCCTGTAATCCCAGCTGCTCAGGAGGCTGAGGCAGGAGAATCGCTTGAACCCGGGAGGGAGAGGTTGCTGTAAGCCGAGATCGCACCATTGCACTCCAGCCTGGGCAACAAGAGTGAAACTCCATCTCAAAAAAAAAAAAAAAAGTTGTGTCCTCTGCCCACAAGCCACTGCCCTCCTGACCCTCCCTCCCTCTATCCCCCTCTGCCTGCTACATCCCAAGCCTGACAGCCTTGACCACAGACCCTTGGCTGAAGGCAGCTGAGGAGTAGGAGACAGTCAGCCTGGATGACCCAGGCCCTGATTCTGGACTTACAGGTCTGACCTCAGCTCACTGTGTGACCCAGGATGAGTGTCTTGCCCTATCTGAGCTTCAGTCTCCACCTCTCTACAGCCACCAAATTGGACAAGACAGTCAGAGCCATTCCCTGGGACTCTCTGAGCCCAGCTTCTCACACCGGCTGCCCTGAAGCTCGCCAAGATTCCCCCTCCCCTCCATGCCGCAGGTCCTGAGCTCACCTGTCTGTGCCCCAGGGCTCTTCTCTCAAGCTCCCCTCAAATGCAGGGCACAGGCCTAATGGGGCGTAGCGGACAGTCCCTGCACTCATGGCCAGGAACACGGGGCATGTCCCTCGGGCGGGGCACCTGGCGTGCTCCTCAGAAGAGTCCATGCTTGGAAGGCCAGACTGAGGGTCCCTCTGGAGGGTGCTGGGAAGGGAGGTAGCAGGAGCCTTCTTCCCCCCACTAGGCTGGGCCTCACACTAACCTTTGCTATCTCCTCAGAGCAGCAGCCTGGGAGGGAGGCACCACCTCCCAGGACAGCCACTATCTCCTTCAACCCCGTAATTATTAACTCCTGTGGCTCCTCAGGCAGCAGAAGACACTGGGCCCTCCTTCCTGGGCTCTGGGCCAGGGGAGATGAGACACCTCAAGAGGAGGCCCCGTGTTTCAGCCAGGATCCCAGATGGTCTACTTGTCCCCTCGCCACACAGGCTGGGGCGTTGGAAACTGCCTGTCCAGCCTTGACCCTGTCATAGCTGTCGTAAGCTGGCTGTGGAGCCCTGACAGGCCCTCCCGCCTGTGACCACAAGCCTGAATATCCACTTAAAACTTTGTTATTGGCCGGGCACGGAGACTCACGCCTGTAATCCCAGCACTTTGGGAGGCCAAGGCGGGCAGATCACCTGAAGTCAGCAGTTCAAGACCAGCCTGACCAACATGGTGAAACCCCGTCTCTACTAAAAATACAAAATTAGCCAGGCATGGTGGTGCATGCCTGTAATCCCAGCTACTCGGGAGCCTGAGGCAGGAGAATTGCTTGAACCTGGGAGGCGGAGGTTGCGGTGAGCCGAGATCGTGCTATTGCATTCCAGCCTAGGCAACAAGAGCGAAACTCCGTCTCAAAAAACAAAACAAACAAACAAAAAACTGTTATTATTATTATTTTTTAATTCTTTTTCTTAGATTTGAGATTCCTAGTTTTGTCTTTTTTTTTTTTTTTTTTTTTAATTTTTCAAGGCAGGGTCTCACTCTGTCACCCAGGCTGGAAGGCAGCCTCAAACTCCCTGGCTCAAGCCATCCTCCCACCTCAGCCTCCTGAGCAGCTGGGACTCCAGGCGTGTGTCACCATGCTTGGCTAATTTTTTAATTTTTTTTTTTTGTTTGGAGAGACGGGGTCTCGCTACCCTTAAAACTTTTCACCGCCACCACCCAGGAACAACTCAGTGGTAGCAGCTGGGAGCACAGGCCCAGGGTCAGACAGGCTGGATTCAACCCCACTTTCAGACGGTGTGCCTTTGAGCACGTTAGCCTCTCTGTGCCTCAGTTTCTCCAACTATGAAATGGATTCTCACCCTCCAAAGCACACCAGGCCAGTTGCCACTGCCCAGATGTGCCCATTCCTCTTCTTTCCACATACTATCCCACCTGTCTGCAATCTCCACTGCATCCTGCCTCTGCTGGTAAGTTTCTCTTTTGTTCATACCCCCTCCTCTAGGAAGCCCTCCCCTGTGGGTTACTTTTTTCCTCTGCAGACACCAGAGCCCTCAGACACATGGTTAGCCCTGCACATGACAAACACCCCACGGAACTGGTGCACACTCCCGCAAGAACTGAGTGGCCCTCTGCGCAGAGGCTGGGCCATCCTCGTCACCCTTCTCAGTGTCCCCTTGCCTGGTACACAGACCCCATCCATCTGTGGGATGGTGTGAATGTGCCACCCTGTCTTCATTTGGCCCGAATTCTCATCCTAGTTCTGCCACTCGCTGGCTGTGTGGCCTCAGGCAAGTCACTTGCCCTCTCTGGGACTCAGTTTCCTCATCTATATAAAATGGGAACAGTTCTCCCCTGTGAAGTAGTGAGTATTAAAGCAGATAACATTTGTGGCCAGGTGCAGTGGCTCACGCCTGTAATGCCAGCACTCTGGGAGGCCGAGGTGGGAGGATCGCTTGAGCCCAGGAGTTCGAGACCAGCCTAGGCAACAAACTGAGACCTCATCTCTATTATTAAAAACAAACAAACAAACAAAAACCCGTCTCTACTAAAAACACAAAATATTAGCTGGGTGTGGTGGAGGGCACCTGTAGTCCCAGCTACTTGGGAGGCTGAGGCAGGAGAATGGCATGAACCTGGGAGGCAGAGCTTGCAGTGAGCCGAGATTGCACCACTGCACTCCAGCCTGGGCGACAGAGTGAGACTCCGTCTCAAAAAAAAAAAAGGTTTAAAAAAAGAAGAAAGCCACAGGGGTTGGCTCATGCCTGTAATCCCAGCACTCTAGGAGGCCAAGGCAGGTGGATCATCTGAGGTTGGGAGTTTGAGACCAGCCTGCCTGACCAACATGGAGAAACCCTGTCTCTACTAAAAATACAAAATTAGCTGGGCGTGGTGGCGCATGCCTGTAATCCCAGCTACTGGGGAGGCTGAGGCAGGAGAATTGCTTGAACCCAGTTGGCAGAGGTTGCGGTGAGCCAAGATCCTGCCATTGCACTCCAGCCTGGCCAACAAGAGCAAAACTCTGTCTCAGAAAAAAAAAGAAGAAGATAACATTTGTGAAGTGTCTGCCACAGTGTGGACTGAAAGAAGTGTTCCCTATTTCCTTCTCCCTGGACTTCCCTCTTCTTTCTGGGTAGCCTCTGAGTCCCTGCTGGGGAGAAGCTGCCAGTTCCTCACACCCCGGCCTGCCCCGCCCTGCGGAAAACAGTATCTCCCACTTGGGCTTTGGGCTTCGAAGCTCTCTCAGCCTAATGCAAACCAGATGCTGGCCTCCCTTTCCTGGCAATGAATTTTCCATGGCCTGCTCCCACCCCCTTCCTGTTTTTGCTCCTCTCTGATCCCCCTGCTCAATTCTCCTGTGTCCCCACCTTCCTCTGCTGGGCAACCTCTGGGCCCACCTGGAAACAATTAATGGAAAACAGGATGTGTGAAGGGGGGCATCTCCCCATCACCCCAACAAGGCAGGAGGGGAAGGGGCTTGGCCTGACTGGTGGCAATGTAGGTGGGACTTGTTCCCTCCCTGCCAAGGCCCCACAAGCCTCTTGTTGGGGGGAGAGGGGAAACTGAGTCAGAGTTGCTGGAGACTGTATGGAAAAACCTGTTATGTTTTTGGACATTTAGACACAGCTTGGACTGGATGAGAAGCTGTGAGGATCTTGTCTTTGGCTGTAACTTCTTAGAAAAAAGGCAGAGCCAGAAAAGGCCCAATCCTCTCTTCTTGCAGATGAGGAAACTGAGGCTCAGAGGCTCATTCAGGGTTACTGGTGAGTCACAGCAAGAAGCAGCCGAGTCTGGGACATCTTGTCAGTAAAAGCTGCTGCCTGAAGTCACCTCCCCTGCTTGCTATCTCAGCGTCATTCCTGCCTGCCCTTCCCCTGCCTCTGCACAGAGCTCAGTCACGAGGGGAGGCTCACAAGGCCACCATCCGCCTGCCTGTGGCCCAGACACCTCCCCGCTGGCAGGCTCGAGGCGGCCACGCACACCTGGCTTGGCAGACTTTGAAGCAACTGGATTTTCCCCTGCAGGGCTGGGCGCTGCAGTAAGCCCCAGGAACATGTGTGCAGGTGGACCCTTCCTTGACCCTGTGAACCTCCTCAGGTCAGCCAGCGCTGGTCCTCAGAGTGAGGGTTCCCCCATTTCCATGAACACAACAGCCCCAGGGCTCCTGAAAGCCGGTTCTGGCTGCCCCTCCCTCCGCCAGCTGTGCAGAGTGTTTGGACAGCGGGATGGAATGTTTTGCAGCCAAAGTCCTCCCTGGATCCCTGAGCTCAGATTTCAGGCAGGAGGGAAAGAGGACGCTGGCTCTGGCTCCAGGGAGAGGGGAGGCGACTCAGGAGGTCAAACTCGGGCCTGGAGGCTCCCTGCTCTCTCCCTAGGCCTGACCAAGACCAGACCCAGGCCCCTCAGGGAAGGGCAGGACAGAGGGCGTGGAGGCGCCGAATGGGGTCACAGCTTTGGTCAGGCCAACCTGGTGAAGCCAGGCCCCAGGGACAGTCTGGGCTCAGGGAGGGGCTCAGCCCAGGACAGCACTTTGAGAACACTAAGATTCACAACAGACCTCCTGCGACCACCATCTCCATGTTATAGGGAGGGCAGTTGGGGTCCAGAGAGGGCAGGCACTTGTCCCAGGTGGCACAGCATGCTGGGTAAAGAGCTGGGCTGGCAGCCAGGCCTCCTGAAGCTAAACTTGCTGTTTTCACTGTCCAGGAAGTCTCCATCCTCACTCTCAGCCCCAGAGGTAAAGCCCCAGCCAGTGAGTCTTCATCTTTGCTCCTTTCCCAAATGATGCAGGCAAAATAATCTACTCCCAAAGTCAGTTCACAAAGCAAGCACCGACACTGAGCTCCAGGCCAGCCTCTGAGAGACTGGCATTCACCTACTTGAGGACAAGGCAGAGGCCCTGAGAGACAGGATTCCTGGTCCATCTCCTGCTCCGGGGCCAGAGCTCCCCTAGTTCTCCACCACAGCTGCCCAGGCCCCTCAGGCGAAACGAATCCCTTCTCTGGCTGCAAAGACCCACGAGTTCTAGACACAAATATATGGAAGCTAGTTTGAGCCTCAGTTTACCCACCTTAAACCTGGGAGGATTATCTTTGTTCCACTTGACTTATCATATTGTGGGGTGCTGATGGTGAGCGGCGGGAGGTGCTGGTGAATCCCTTTGGAAATGTCAACATTTCCCGGTAATGAAACTGACCTCAAATGAAGAAGGAAGGAAGGAAGGAAGGAGGGGATTCCTTTGGGCCCAGATGGGCGTGGGAGTCCGACCAAGATGCCTGGGGCCTGAGCCGAATTCCTAGAGATGAAACCTGTTCGCCCACTCTCAACTCCTCAGAAGGAGAGCTCAGCCACCTCCTGGAATTATTAGAGAACAGATAATCCACCAGAAATCTTGAGGGGGAAACATGACCCATGGAGGAGGGTGTGACCCCCAGAGAGCTGATGACTCCCTTCCAAGGTGGCAGAATGTGGGGTGAACTGGAGACTGTGCTGGGATCTTTACGTGCAATCTCAGACTCCGTTCATCCTCGCAGAGGCCCCACGGTCCTTGGTGGTCCTTCATTGCTTTCTGTTCCCATTTTATTTTATTTTTTATTTATTTATTTATTTTTTTTTGAGACGGAGTCTCGCTCTGTCGCCCAGGCTGGAGTGCAGTGGCCGGATCTCAGCTCACTGCAAGCTCCGCCTCCCAGGTTTATGCCATTCTCCTGCCTCGGCCTCCGAGTAGCTGGGACTACAGGCGCTCGCCACCTCGCCCGGCTAGTTTTTTGTATTTTTTAGTAGAGACGGGGTTTCACCGTGTTAGCCAGGATGGTCTCGATCTCCTGACCTCGTGATCCACCCGTCTCGGCCTCCCAAAGTGCTGGGATTACAGGCTTGAGCCACCGCGCCCGGCCTCTGTTCCCATTTTAAAGATGAGGAAACTGAGATTTGGAAAGGTTCAAGGATTTGGCCAATGGCTAACAAGTAAAGGAACTCGGATTTTAACCCAGGTTTGTCTGACTCCAAAGCTCCACCACTCACTGCCTCAGGAGGAAGGAAGGGTAAGGTGAGGCTTTTTAAAGAAAGTAGGGATTGAAGAATAAATAGGATTTAAATATCCATATAGAGCCGGGTGCCGTGGTTCACACCTGTAATTCCCAGCACTTTGGGAGGCTGAGGTGGGCGGATCACTTGAGGTCAGGTGTTCAAGACCAGCCTGGCCAACATGGTAAAAACCCTGTCTCTACTAAAAATACACAAATTAGCCAGGCATGGTGGTGCACGCCTGTAATCCCAGCTACTCGGGAGGCTGAGGCAGGATAATTGCTTGAACCCAGGAGGTGGAGGCTGCAGTGAGCAGAGATCATGCCACTGCACTCCAGCCTGGGCAACAGAGCAAGACTGTGTCTCAAAAAAAAAAAAAAAAAAGTCCATATAGAACTGAAGGATGGGCATTCCCTGCAGAGGGACCAACAGGTACAAAGGCCTGGAGGTAGAAAGGCAGAACACAGACAGAGAGGAACACCCTTCACTTTGCCAGGAGCTCAGGCTCATTTGGGGGACAGGAAAAAAAGTCTGGAAAGGCAGCCTCAGATTAAATCCTGAAAAGCGTTGGCGGCGAGTTAAAGAATTTGGACTTTATTCTAAAGGCTCCAAGGAGATGGTTAAACATTCTTGAGCAGAGGAGAGAAATGATCAGAGCCCTGCTTTGGGAAGATTAAATGGACAGCCGTGTGCATAAAAAATAGAAGTGAACACTTTTTACACATCTAGCAAAGGAGAGACTTTCTATACTTGGAAACATTTTGAAGAGATCTTAACAGAAAAAGATCAATAGATCCGTCCACATTCAAATGTAAAGCTTCTTTATGCTCCTCCCTGCCAAAAAAAAAAAAAAAAGCCAAAATTAAAAGGCAAATAACTTGGGGAAAATGTTCCCAGGCAATGGCAATGCGTTAATATCTTTAACATACAAAGAATTTGCAAAAATCAATAAGAAAAACACTGGGAGCTCAGTAGAGGTGTTCGCTCATTCATCAGATATTTAAGAACACACATGCCAAGTGCTGATGGCGTATTAGTGAGCCAGACAGACAATGTTTCTGCACTCATGAAGTGTACAGCTTAGGAGGGGATTATGTGTAGAGGGGGATTCGGACATCTAATTACAGCATGATATGGTTTGGGTATTTGTCCCTCCAAATTTCACATTGAAATATGATCCCCAATGTTGGAGGTGGGCCTTATGGGAGGTGTTTGAGTCATGGGGGCTTGGTTCCCTCATGAATGGCTTGGTGCCCTCTCTGTGGTCATAAGTTGCTGCAGGATCTGATTCTTTTTTTGAAATGGAGTCTCAGTCTGTCGCCCAGGCTGGAGTGTAGTGGCGTGATCTCAGCTCACTGCAACTTCTGCCTCCTGAGTTCAAGTGATTCTCCTGCCTCAGCCTCCATAGTAGCTGGGATTAAAGGTGTGAGCCACCATGCCTGGCTAAATTTTGTATTTTTAGTAGAGATGGGGGTTTCACCATGTTGGCCAGGCTGGTCTCAAACTCCTGACCCTGTGATCTGCCTGCCATGGCCTCCCAAAGTGCTGGGATTGTAGATGTGAGCCACACCTGGCCGGGGTACAGAAAACTTTTATTTGATCACTCTTTCTTGCCTGGTGCCAGGCCCATGCAATGCCACGATCTTGGCTCACTGCAACCTCCACCTCCCAGGTTCAAGCGATTCTCCTGCCTCAACTTCCTGAGTAGCTGGGATTACAGGCACCATGCCCAGCTAACTTTTGTATTTTTAGTAGAGATGGGTTTCAGCATGTTGGCAAAGCTGCTCTCAAACTCCTAACCTCAGGTGATCCACCCGCCTTGGCCTCCCACAGTGCTAGGACTACAGGCATGAGCCACCGCACCCAGCCAGATCTGATTCTTAAAGAGAGTCTGGGCCCTCCCCCATCTCTCTCTTTTTCTCTCTCTCACCATGTGACATGCATGCCCCGCCTTAACCTTCCACCATGATTGGAAGCTTTCTGAGACCCTCATCAGAAGCAGATGCTGCTGCCATGCTTCCCATACAGTCTGCAGAACTGCGAGCCAGAGAAACCTCTTTTCTATACAAATTGCCCAGTCTCTGGTATTCCCTATAACAATGCAAAACAGACTAACACACAGGACCACAGTTCAGGTACAAGGATAGGGGAAGTGCAAAGTCATCTGGGAGCACATCCAGGAACTCCTCACCTGGACTTAAGGTTAGGAGTCTGGAAAAATTTCGTGAGGCAGGAGTTTGGGAGTGGAAAGGGAGACCATTGAAAGAGTTGGGGCTGGCAAAAGAGTCAGGGGTTAGATCATGTGGGGCTTTGTATGTGGTATGGTTTGGCTCTGCCTCCCTGCCCAAATCTCATGTCGAATTGTAATTTCCAGTGTTGAAGGAGGGGCCTGGTGGGAGATGATTTGATCATGGTAATGTATTTATGTATTTCCCCGCTGCTGTTCTTGTGATAGTAAGTGAGTTCTCATGAGATCTGGGTTTTTTTTTTTGA
Organism: Theropithecus gelada; assembly: GCF_003255815.1. NCBI lineage: Eukaryota > Metazoa > Chordata > Mammalia > Primates > Cercopithecidae > Theropithecus > Theropithecus gelada. The sequence continues at coordinate 12,309,004 of NC_037682.1, read as the reverse complement.
GACAGAATCTCACACTGTCTCCTGGGCTGGAGTGCAGTGGTGTGATCTCAGCTCACGGCAACCTCCGCCTCCTGGGTTCATGCCATTCTCCTGCTTCAGTTTCCCAAGTAGCTGGGACTACAGGCGTCTGCCACCACGCCCTGCTAATTTTTTTTTTTTTTTTCTATTTTTAGTAGAGATGGGGTTTCACCGTGTTAGCCAGGATGGTCTCGATCTCCTGACCTCATGATCCTCCTGACTCGGCTTCCCAAAGTGCTGGGATTACAGGCACGAGCCACCGCGCCTAACTGAGATCTGGTTGTTTAAAAGTCTGTAGCACCTCCCGCTTTGCTCTTTTCCATCTGCTCTGGCCATGTAAGATGTGCCTGCTTCCCCTTCACCTTCAGTTATGATCGTTAAGTTTCCTGAGGCCTCTCCAGCCATGTCTCCTGTATAGCCTGCAGAACTGTGGACCAATTAAACCTCTTCTCTTTATAAATTACCGAGCCTTGAGTAGTTCTTATAGCAGTGCGAGAATGAACTAATACAGTATGCTAGGTAAGGAGTTCAAACTTTATACACAAAGACAAAGAGGAGTCATTGAAGGATTTACACAGGAGTGTGATGCGAACAGATTTACGTATCAAAAAGATGGCTCCTATGGATAAGTATGGAATTGGTTGGAGAATCTCTTCTCCTAGTGATGTGGTGGACTTGGAGCAGAGAGGAATCTTCCTGCTACAGAAAAAAAAAAAAAAAAAAGATTCTAGAAAGAAGCTATAATTCTTTGAGGACGTGTTGTCTATCAAGCTCTAGGCCTTGTCTGCCAAAGCCACTTCCTTGCCCACAAAGGAAAGTACATCCAAAGCTGGGAGCTTGGCAGTGAGCATCAAGCAGTGAGCTCACAGAGATCACCAGCACATAAAGATGCTAGCCACTGTGAATAAGAATCAATAGAAACAACACACAACAGATTTAGACGCTACGGGGCTCCAGGTAGTGGTCCCCTATATATGATATTGAAAGGTTAACGTATGAATTTTTAAAATCTATTTTTTTTTTTTTTTTTTTTTTTTTTTTTGAGACGGAGTCTCGCGCTGTGTCACCCAGGCTGGAGTGCAGTGGTGCGATCTCGGCTCACTGCAAGCTCCGCCTCCCAGGTTCACACCATTCTCCTGCCTCAGCCTCCGAGTAGCTGGGACTACAGGCGCCCGCCACCACGCCCGGCTAGTTTTTTGTATTTTTAGTAGAGACGGGGTTTCACCATGTTAGCCAGGATGGTCTCGATCTCCTGACCTCGTGATCCACCCGCCTCGGCCTCCCAAAGTGCTGGGATTACAGGCTTGAGCCACCGCGCCCGGCCTAGAATCTATTTTTAAAGAAAAAGAACATACACAAAATTTACCAAAAAAACAAAAAAAATTTGTTTTTAGTTTTTATGGCTACATTATAGTTGTACATATTTGTGGGGTATATGTGACCTTTTGACCCAAGCATACAATGTATAATGATCAAATCTGGGTAACTGGGATATTCATCACCTCAAACATTTATCATTTCTCTGTGTTGGGAACATTACACATCATCTCTTAAAGCTAATTTTGACATATATGATAAGTTATTGTTAATATAGATGTATGGGCGGGCATGGTGGCTCCCAGCACTTTGGGAGGCTGAGGCAGGTGGATCGCTTGAATCCAGGAGTTCGAGACCAGCCCGGGCAAAATGGTGAAACCCTATCTCTACTAAAAACACAAAAATTAGCCGGGTGTGGTGGCACGCGCCTATTGTCCCAGCTACTGAGGAGGCTGAGGCACGAGAATCGATTGAACCCAGGAGGCAGAGGTGCAGTGAGCTGCCAAGATTGTACCATTACACTCCAGCCTGGGTGACAGAGTGAGACTTGATCTCAAAACATTTAAAAAAAATTTTTTTAAATGTACGAACGGAAGATGAATAAACAACAAGAGATTATCAAGGAGAACCAAGCAGTTTTTTTTGTTTGTTTTGTTTTGTTTTTGATACAGAGTCTTGCTCTGTTGCCAGACTGGAGTGCAGTTGCACGATCTTAGCTCACTGCAACCTCTGCCTCCTGGGTTCAAGTAATTCCCCTGCCTCGGCCTCCTGAGTAGCTGGGAGTACAGGTGTGCGCCACCACATCTGGCTAATTTTTTGTATTTCAGTAGAGACAGGGTTTCACTATGTTGGCCAGGATGGTCTCGATCTCCTGACCTCAAGTGATCCGTCTGCCTCAGCCTCCCAAAGTGCTCAGATTACAGGTGTGAGCTACCGTGGGGTTTTGTTTTTTTTTTCTTTCTTTCTTTTTTTTTTGTGACAGGGTCTCACTCTGCTGTCGCCCAGGCTGGTGTGCAGTGGTGCAATCTCAGCTCACTGCAACCTCCACCTCCCGGGTTCAAGTGATTCCCCTGCCTTGGCCTCCTCAATAGCTGGGACTACAGGCGCACACCACCACCATGCCCGGCTAATCTTTGTGTTTTTAGTAGAGACGGGGCTTTGCCATGTTGCCCGGGCTGGTCTCAAACTCCTGGGTTCAAGCAATACACCCGCCTCAGCCTCCTGAAGTGCTGGGATTATAGACGTGAGCCACTGCTCCTGGCCAAGCATAGACTTACAAAGTCTATGAAATCAATAAAAGAAAATAGAGAATGGAGGGGAGGTGATATTTGTTTAATGGGTATGGAGTTTCATTTGGGAAGACAAAATGGATGGATGATGGTTGCACAACAATGGGAATGTAATTAATGTCAGTAAACTATACACTTAAAAACGTTCAAAATGTTTTTTAAAAAGGCATATCTGACCACCTAAGCATAAGGATATGGAAAGGGTGAGCTTGAAAAAGTCACACCAAAAGTAAGGTGGTATTTCTGCATTAATAACCAATCTTTAAGATGAATCATGATGAATCATATGTGTAATCCCAGCACTTTCGGAGGCTGAGGAGGGAGGATCACTTGAGCTCAGGAGTTCGAGACCAGCCTGGGCAACATGGGGAGACCCCATCTCTACAAAAAATCAAAAATTAGCCAGGCATGGTGGTGCAGGCCTGTAGTCCCAGCTACTTGGGAGGCTGTGGCAGGAGGATCACTTTAGCCTGGGAGGTCAAGGCTGCAGTGAGTTGTAATCATGCCACTGCACTCAGTCTGGGCAACACAGCAAGATCCTGTCTCAAAAAGACCAAATTAATAGCAAACTTTAAGATGAAAAACATTATAAAGGTAGAGGTGGTCACTATGCAGTAATAATAAAATGATGACGTTTAAAAAAATTCACCAGATAGATATAACCATCTAAATTAATATGTGCCTAATAAAATAGCCTAAAATATTTAAAGCAAAAATAATTAAAGCTACAGGGGAAAATAGACACTTCCATCATTACGGTGTGAGATATCAACAAATCTTTCTGAATTATGGTTACATCAAGGCAGCAAAACATCAGGAGCTGGCGGCAGCAGAGACCACTGGCACTGGTAGAAAAAGCTGAAGTATAGAGCACTAGATCAAAGCAAATGGATAAGCAATTTGATCCCTAGGTCCCCTCCTCTACTCCATGCCACTGGCCAACTGCCCCTTTCTGAGTCTAGCATAACACTGGAGATTTATTCTCTGGAGATGGCAAAACAGAAGGTCTTTGGGCCAGCAGCTGAATAAGGGGGTTAAGTGATTGTATACACACTGAAATCTGAGACCTCCTACCCTCTTCTCTCACTTGTCAGCCAAAATGGCAACTCACTCGGTCACTAGGAGGGTAAAGCCAGACCTTTACCCTCCAGACAGCCCCTCTATGTGACTCTGGCCGACCCAGGAAGAGAGATCTAAGACGAATGTTACCCAACAAAATATCCATCCGGCTCAAAGTCAACATGCTTGCCATTGGTTTTTCAGATCTCGCTCTTCATAATGAACAATCAAGGATTACTAGACAACTAAGGAGAACCTCTACCTTAAGAGAGACCAAACCTAGTAAGCAGAAAAAAAGCAACTTGCAGGAAAAAGAGACTCCGTAGAAAAAAGAAGGAGAAGAGGAGGTGAAGAGGAGGAGGAGGAGAAGGAGAGCAAGGAGGAGGACGAAGGAGAGGCATTAATAACCTCAGAGTGGGAAAAGAAGGTATTGTATTCATGAAATAGTAACCTGATTCTATGAAAGTAAACATTCACAGAGCAACAGAAACTACTGGAAAATGATATATTTTTTAAAAGCATGATGGTAGACATGAAAACAATGAGTAAGTTTGGAAGACACAGTTGAGGGAGTACCCCCCAAAAAGAAAGAAATGGAAAATAGTGAAAAGATTAGAAAAGTAGGGAATCAATTTAGGAGGTTCAATGTCTGCATAAAGAAGGAACAGAAGAAAATGAAGGGGGTAAAGCATTAAATAAATAATTCAAGATTGTTTCCCAAAACTGAAGTATATAAGTTTTCAAATTGAAAAAGGCCACCTTAGCTGGACATGGTGGCTCATATCTGTAATCCTAGCACTTTGGGATTCTGGTTTTTAAAAAAATTATTGTTATACTGTAAGATTTTTTTAATTGCTTATATCAGTCTTCATAAATATCAATTTTAATAGTTCATTCATTCAGCAGTTATTTGTTTGGTATTTCTTTGCCTGACAGTCACTCTTCCAGGCACTGGGTGTATAGCAATGAGCAAAACAAGGCCCTGGCCTATGAAGCTTACATTCTAAGCTTTATAAGGCTTACAGTGTAATAAAAGACATTAAAGAGAAATAAAATAAAAGACATAAATAAAAGAGAAATCAAAGACATAAATAAATAGATAGTGATAAAGTCTTCTCAAACTTTTTTTTTAACTCAGCATTATATCCAAGACTTACCTTATTTTATGTAACTATAGTTCATTAATTTTTTTTTTTTTTTTGAGATGGAGTCTCGCTGTATTACCCAGGCTGGAGTGCAATGGCACAATCTCAGCTCACTGCAACCTCTGCCTCCAGGTTCAAGCAATTCTCCTGCCTCAGCCTCCTGAGAAGCTAGGATTACAGGCATGTGCTACCATGCCCAGCTAATTTTTGTATTTTTAGTTGAGACAGGGTTTCACCATATTGGCCAGGCTGGTCTCAAACTCCTGACCTTGTGATCTGCCTGCCTCAGCCTCCCAAAGTGTTGGGATTACAGGCGTGAGCCACCGTGCCTGGCCAGTACATTCATTTTTATTGCTGTATAATATTTCATGATAGGACCATAACTGTAGTAGGATAAAAATGGCCTCTCAAAGTTACTGAATCCTAATCTTTGAAAACTGCAAATATTACCTTATATGAAAACAGAGTCTGGGCCGGGCGCGGTGGCTCAAGCCTGTAATCCCAGCACTTTGGGAGGCCGAGACGGGCGGATCACGAGGTCAGGAGATCGAGACCATCCTGGCTAATACGGTGAAACCCCGTCTCTACTAAAAATACAAAAAACTAGCCGGGCGAGGTGGCAGGCGCCTGTAGTCCCAGCTACTCGGGAGGCTGAGGCAGGAGAATGGCGTAAACCCGGGAGGCGGAGCTTGCAGTGAGCTGAGATCCGGCCACTGCATTCCAGCCTGGGTGACAGAGCAAGACTCCGTCTCAAAAAAAAAAAAAAAAAAAAAAAAAAAAGAAAACAGAGTCTGTAAAGACATAATTAAGTTAAGGACTGTGAGATGGGGAGATTATTCCAAATTATTGGAGTAGACCCCAAATGCAATCACATGTATCCTTATAAGAGGGAGGCAGAAAGAGACCTGACACAGACAAAAGAGAAAAAGGCACAAGATGGAGGAGTGATGTGGCCAAAAGCCAAGGAGTGCTGGCAGTCACTAGGAGCTGAAACAGACAAGAAATGGATTCTATAATAAAGATAAATTATAAAAAGAAAACAAATAGAAATCCTGGAGTTTTAAGTATGAGCTAAGAGGAACATTAAAAAGAAAAGAAAAAAGTAAAAAGAAAGAAATTCTGGAGTTGAAGAGTATAATAACTGAAATAAAAATTCGCTAGAGGAGCTCAATATAGATTAGAGCAGGCAAAAGAAAGAATCAGCACACTTGAAGATAAGTCAATTGAGATTAACAATCTGAGGACCAAGAATGGAGAAAAACAAACAGAGTTTAAGAGACCCATGGAATACCATCGAGCATAACAACATATGCATAATGAAAGTCCCAGATGGAGAGGAGGGAGAGGAAGAAGACAGAATATTTGAAGAAATAATGGCCCAAAACTTTCAAAATGTAATGGAAGACTCAGTCTTCACATTCAATAAGCCTAATGAATCCCAAATAGGATAAACACAACAAGATCAAAACCAAGATACATTAGAATCAAACTATTGAAAGACAAAGATAAAAAGAGAAACTTGATTTTTGTTGTTGTTGTTGTTGTTTTGAGACAGTCTCACTTTGTTGCCCAGGCTGGAGTGCAGTGGCATGATCTCGGCTCGCTGTAACCCCTGCCTTCTCCATGCCTGGCTAATTTTTGTATATTTAGTGGAGACAGGGTTTCGCTATGTTGACCAAGCTGGTCTCAAACTCCTCACCTTAAGTGATCCACCACCTCAACCTCCTAAAGTGCTGGGATCACAGGCATGAGCCATGAGCCACCACTCCCTGCCCAAAAATAGAATCTTGAAAACAACAAGAAAAAGTGACTCATCATATATAAGCTAATCTCAATAAGATCAACAGTTTATTTCTCATCAGAAACCATGGGGGCCAGATAGTGGGATGATATATTCAGAAAATGCTGAAATAAACAAAAGAAGATTAAGATTTCTCTATCTATCTATATATAACTAAGATTTCTATATCTGGCAAAGCTATCCTTCAGGAAAAAAAGGAGAATTCAAGACATCCCCAGATAAACTAAAGTTGAAAGAGTTTGTCACTAGTAGACCTGCCCTGTAAGAAATGCTAAAGGGAGCTGTTCAAGTTGCTACTAAAGGACACTAGATAGTAACTCAAAACCACATGAAGAAATATTATAAAAAATAGACCTTAAGGCAAAAATTGTTACAAGGGACAAAGAGAAACATTTTGTAATGATAAAAGGCTCAATTCATCAAGAAGATATAACAATTATATATTTCACCTAACAGCAGAGTCCTCAAAGTATTTGAAGCAAAAACGGACAGAATTCAAAGTAGAAACAGGTCAGCAAGAATAGCTGGAAATATCGGCCGAGCACAGTGGCTCACGCCTCTAATCCCACCACTTTGGGAGGCCAAGGTGGGCAGATCACCTGAGGTCAGGAATTCGAGACCAGCCTGTCCAACATGGTAAAACACTGTCTCTGCTAAAAATACAAAAATTAGCTGGGCATGGCGGCACGTGCCTGTAATCCCAGCTACTTGGGAGGCTGAGGCAGGAGGATGGCTTGAACCTGGGAGGCAGAGGTTGCGGCGAGCCGAGATCATGCTACTACACTCCAGCCTGGTGACAGAGCAAGACTCTGTCTCAAAAAAAAAAAAAAAAAAAAAAAAAGA